>NC_046662.1:40278243-40287364 GCF_010883055.1 Belonocnema kinseyi | reverse complement strand
CGGTGTTTTTTGCACATTTAGGTTACAATATCTCGAAAACTGAGGGTGATGGAATTTTTCTGAGGTCGGATTCGGATTCAGCGCAGCAAAAACCTTCGGGTAAACTAGGTCTGGTCTCTGGTTCCGGACCTTTGTCAAATTTTGTCGGCCTGTGTAATTGTTTTTTTTTTAGTTGTGAATTTTAAAATTTTTAATTTAAAAAATCATGTTTTTTATTTCAAATTGCATCAGTAATAATATTTTGATTCTTAAAAGCATAGAAATACTATTTTTTTCAGATATCTAATTTTTGGCACGAGAACTGCCGTAAGTCTTAAATTTGAAGATTAATTTTGATTTGTCTATTTTAGAACGCTACGTGAACCTTTAATCACTGTTGGTTTGTGGGCTGATTTTGTTCGAGCCACGACAATTTCTGATAAGCAAGATGCGGATGCTGCACTTTATCAAGCAATTTCGGAACTTCCGCAACCAAACCGAGACACTCTCGCATTTTTGATACTCCATTTGCAAAGAGTTTCCAGCAGCGCTGAGTGTAAAATGCCGATAAGCAATCTGGCGAAAATATTCGGCCCGACTTTAGTTGGTTACAGTTGTCAGGAACCAACTGCTACCTCAATGCTCAGTGAAACGAAAACACAAGCTACTGTAAGTTGAGATAATTATCAGGGTAAAATTTTTTAAATGACAACATTCTTGGAAATGAAGAAAAGGAGAAATTTATTTTTTTTTACTGGGAATTTTACCAATTTTTAGAACAAAAAATCCTCGCAACTTTGATTTTAACCATTTTTTAAATAATTGGTTTAATTTTGATCTATTTCAATTATGTTATCATTCAGTTAAGAATACGTAATTCGAAAATTTTTCACTTTGACAATTTTACATTTTAGATTTTTAATTTTTAAGTGTACATTTCAATATAAGAATTTTAAAATTCTGTGAATATAAATCAATTCATGATTTTTTTTTTAATTGTACTTTAAGATTTAAAAAGTTTAAAGTCAGGGAATTTTTTCGTGAGTGTGTTTAATTTTTCTTTAAATATGAATATGAAATAAAATAAAATAGATTATTTATTTGTGAAAATAGCTTTCTATTACTGTGTTTAACTATTTTGTTGAGTTTTTTTTAATTGATTTTTTTTAGCCTGAAAATTTAATTATTCTATTTTTCGTTCAAAAATTGACAATTTTTAGTTGAAAATTCAAGTATCTCGTTAAAACTGCCTGTAAATAGAAATTTACCGGTTTCTTTGCAATATTTTCTCTCTCTTATTGACAGAAAAATCTTTTTTAGTTTTTTTGGTTCAGAATTTTTTTTTGGTTCACAATCCTTTTTTTTAAGAACATCCATTTAATAAGTTAAATGTTAAAATCTTGATAAAAATTTAAATTCATCACATTAAATGAAAATTGATTTCTGGTTGAAAACTGAGATATTTTTTTGAAATTTCGTTTTTCCCTTAGCTAAAAATTAATTTTTTTGTTGTATATCAGTTTTTTTTTAAATCAAATTTTATAAATTGAAAATGTAATTATTCCATTTGAACACTGCATTACTTGAATTAAAATTTATCTCTTTGGTTGACAATTTATTTTTTGTAGTTGAAAATTCATGTATTTTGTTGGCAATTCGTCTTTTTTAGTAGAAATTAATCTTTTTGATTGAAAATTCACATTTTTGTTGAAAATTCATCTTTTTGGTTAAAAAATTAACTATTCCAGTTGCAGATTTAAGATTTAATTTTTAAAAATTCATCTTTTTGGTTTGAAATTCCATTATTACATTTTAGATTTGAAATAAATCTTTTCTAGTTCAAAATTCATCTATTCGGTTGAAAATTTGCCCCTTTTAGTGGAAAATTTGTCTTTCTTTTATTTAAAAATTTAACTCTCGTTTAAAATTAATTTATTTTGTTGATAAATCGTCCTTTTTAAGTAAGAAATTAATCTCCCGATTTGAAAATGTCTCTTTTTCGTTAAAAATTCAAGTATTCTAGTTAAATATTCGTAATTTTATTCGAAAATTGATCTTTTTTGTTGAAAATTCCAATATTTTAGTTGAAGATTCATCATTTTAGTCGAAAATTCATCACTTTGTTCAAAAATTTAACTATGCTTTTAAACATTGTTTTGGTTTTTGTTAATTTTATTTTGATTTTACTGAATATGTAACTATTCTAATTGAATATTCTATTATTATATATTTATATAATTGGCAATTTGTCTCTGTTAGTTAAAAATTCGTCTTTTTGGGTGGATTCAATTTATTAGTTAAAGATTTTTAATTTTAGATAAAAATTCCTCCTTTTGATTGAAAATTAAACTATTTTGTTAAAAATTCGTTTGTTTTTTTTGTTGAAAATTAATTTTTCTTTTTTGAAAATTTAACTATTCCATTTTTGATCGAAAATTGATGTTTTATTTGAAATTCATCTAGGATTGAAAATTGAACTATTTTATTGAAAAATTGTTGTTTTTTTTGTTGAAATAAAATTTCTTATTGAAAATGGTATCATTTTTAGTGCAAAGTTCAACTATTTCGTTAAAAATGCATGTATTTTGTTGAAAACTCGTATTTTTGGTAGAAAATTTATATTTTTTATTATTTTTTAAATTTAATTATTGTAATTGAGAATTTAAATATTTCATTTTAGTTTGAAAACTGATATTTTTTTAGTTAGAAATTCAACTATTTAGTTAAAAATTGATTTTTTTACTCGACATTTAACTATTTAGTGCCGCAATTAATTGTATCATATTGAAACTTTATAAACTATTTTTAATTTTTAAATAACTTCAAAATAATATATTGAATAAAAAACATTTCCTAGTAAAATTTAAAAGGATTTTTTATTTTAATAAATTAATTTTAAGAAGATATTTAAAAAGATTTACAAAACTTTCAAAAATGGATGTAGAAGATTTTAAGAAAATTTCTTTAAATCGGCAGAATTTAAATTAATTTAAAAATTAAATAATTAAATTTGAGAATTCGAACAGGGAGTTTTACAGAGAAATTCTAATTCTTAGTTGAAATGGAGAATTTTCGAGAAGAATTAAAATTCTTGATTTGAACAGGGATTTTTTCAAAAGAATTTTATTTCTGAGTGGAATTTAAATTTTCTTTAAGAATTAAAATTCTGGATCTGAACAGGGAATTTTCACTTTTTAATCAACTCTTGGAGTTCATCCAGGAGAATAAACGATTCTTAATGGAAGATTGAATTTTTCAAACAAAATTATTATTCTGTTTTGAAACGAGGTATTTTCGAGGTTGAAATGGAGAATTTTTGAAAAAAATTAAAATTCTGAATTTGAAAAAGACATGTACACAAGATTTCAAATATTTGAAAAAGATTTCGAACTTTTCCAAAGATTTTAAAACTTTCAAAAGATTGGAAAGAGATAATAAAAATTAAATAGGTTTAGTAAATCCGACTTACAGTATTTCAAAAGATTTTACACAGATTGAAAATAGTTTTATAATTTCAAATGAATACAAAAGATTTCAGGAAGAATTCAAGAATTCCAAAAATTCAAGAACATTTTCGAAGATTTGAAAAGATTTCAGAAAAATTTTACAAATATTTCAAAAGATTTGACAAAAATTTCCCAAAGATTTGAAAAAGGCGCGTAAACCAGATTTCAAAGATTTTCGATATTTCCAAAGATTTTAAGGCTTTCCAAAGATTTTAAAGATTTCAAAAAATGTTTTGAACTAAACCAGATTTTAAGATTTAAAAAGATTTCACACTGAGCAAAAATATTTTAATGATTTCAAACGAATAAAAAAGATGTCCAAATTAATTTCAAAAGATTTCAGATTTCACAGAAATTTCCCAAAGATTTCGAACATTTCATATTCGAAATGTTTTTTACTTAAAAAAATATTTTTTTATTGAGTTGGAAAGAAGGAAATTTCGGTTTTTAATATTTTATGAACTGGAAGAAGAATAATTGTTTATTTTTAACATTTTTATAGAGTTGGAAGGGAGAAAATTTTGATTTTAAATTTTTTCTGATTTGGAAGAAGCCTTTGTTTGTTTTTATCTTATTTATTGAGTTGGAATGGTCGTAATTTTGAGTATTTATCTCCATTTAACATTTTTATTGCGTTTAGGGAAAGAATTTTTTATTTAAAATTTATTTCTGATTTGAAAGAATGAAATTTTCTTTTTCTTAAAATATTTTTATTGAGTTGGAAGGGGGGGATTCTTGTTTTCAATTTTTCAGAATTGGGAAAGTCCATTTTTTTATTTGTTACATTTTTTTTTAGTTTAAGGAGATTATTTTTTATTTTTAAGTTTTCTGAATTGGGAGAGGCAATTTTTTTACTTTTAACCTTTTTTATTTTTAAGTTTAAGTTTAAGGAAATTATTTTTTATTTACAAGTTTTTCTGAATTGGAAGAGGCTTCTGTTTTGAATTTTTGTTTTATTGAGTTGGAGAGAAGCAAATTTTTGATATGTCAATTTTTTTCTGAATAGGAAGAGGCCAATTTTTTTTATATTTTTTTTTTAATTGGACGGGGGCAAATTTGGTATTATTAATGTTCAGAAGAAAGAGGGGAACTTTTCAATTTTTCCTGAATTGGGAGAAGCCCTTTTTAAAAAATTTTTTTTATTGAGTTGGTAAGATTGAAATTTTTGTTAGTCATTTTTTTCTGAATTAAAAAGGCCATTTTTTGGTAACATTGTTTGTGTTTTTAACATTTAGATGAAAGAGAGAAACATTTTATTTTCAATTTTACACTAAATTGAAAGACGGAAATGCTTTTTTTCACATTTCTATTAATGTGAATTGAAAGACGGGAGTAATTTTAATTTCGTATATTGAAAATGATAGAATGGGTTTGTATTTTTTAGCCAGAAATCTATGAATTATTTAATTTACTAAAAATTAAAAATTGCGTTGTCTAATGGTGCTTAACTTAAATTTTGAATTAAAAAATTTGCTAAGCCTCAATTTTTTAAGTTTACAATTAAATATAGTTCCACTTTAAGTGTTTATTAGGTTCTTATATATATTTTTTAATTTTCAAGAATTTCTTGTACCTAAATTTGAATGTTGGACGATAAACAGGAATTTAAGTTTTGACTTATTTTGAATTTAATTTATTGACATTTAAATTTGAAGTCGTTCGGGACCTTAGAACTTTTTAATTTTCAGATCGTCGAGAACTTGTTAAAAATTCCCTCAGATTATTGGGCTAATTTTGTGAATTCCGAAAGTTTGAGTGGAATCGGAACACCAAGGACGGATACACTTAGGCATACACCGTCTACTGAATCCCTCTTGAAACGCACAGCCTCTCGTGGATTTTTCCATACGCCACTAGGAACGAGGTTTGTATCCAAATTTTTTATTTGCAGGGCTCGGATAGTCTAACTTTTGTAATTTTTCTTATTTTTTTAAGAAAAAGTGCGATTAATCGAATTTTTTCCGATTTTTTTTTCAAGTTCTCTAAACTTATTTTAAATTTTAATCTCGAGGAAACTTTTCAGATTTAATAATTCTTCCTTAAAGCTTTATACTTTGATAAATTGATAATAATAGCATTTGGCATTGAACAATTTTTAATTTCTTGATCCGTATTCAATTTTATTTTTTCGGAATTCTAAGCCTTAATTGGTGGATATTTTTGAGTTAAAATTTTTAAAAGAATTCTTCTTGTTTTCCCTGTTTTAAAGAAACTTCCCTTATAGAAACTTTATCCTTTTGGATTGAAAGTTACTTTTTTGTTGAAAATTTACATTTTTTCATTAAAAAATCGTCTTTTTGGCATGAAAATGCAACCATTTGTTTAAAAATTTATTAATTTGGTTGTAAATGAAACTGTTGAAAAATTAACTTTTTAATTCCACTATTTGGTTGAAAACTCATCTTTCTTGATTGAAAACGATCTATTTGTTGAAACTGGAATTGTATACTATAAAAATGGCACTTTCGGATTATAAATTTAACTATTTGTTTAAAAATTCAACCATTGTGTTGGAAATCCGTCCCTTTTGATTACAATTGCAACTATTTCGTTGAAAATGCAACTGTTTTTGATTGAACATTCATCTTTTTAATTAGAAAATTAAACTTTTTTGTGGAAGATTCAACTGTCTTTTAAACAATTTGTCTTTTTGCTTGAAAATGAACTTTTTTGCTGAAAGTTTAGCTGCTTTAAAAAAAATCGTCTTTTCGGCTTGTGAATTTCTTTTTTTTTTCAATTTCAACTATTTGCTTAGAAATTTATCTTTCTTTGTTGGAAATCATTATTATTTACAAATTTTTAAGAAATTACATAGATTTTCAATTCAGTATTTGGATGTTTTCAGTCCAAATTTTATTTTATTATTAAATTTCAGTTTATATATTTTCTTTTGCTGTAAATTTCAGTAACTAAACAGTTTGATTTTCTATCAAGCATTAGTTGAATTTTATACCAAATTGAATAATTTTCAATCCAAAAAGAAAAATTTTCTATAAATCAGTTAAATTCTTATCCTGAGAATATGAATTTTCTACCAAAAAGTTAATTTAAACTACAAAATTAATTTTGAAATAAAAATTTAAATTTTCTACGAAAAAATGCAATTTTTCAATAAGATACATGAATTTATAATGGAATAGTTTAATTTTTAATTGAAGCAGACATATTTTCAAAGAAGTAGTTGAATTTTGAACTAAAAAGATAATATTTTTGAATCGAAAATGGAATAGTAACATTTATAGTTAAAAAATAACTTTGCACCAACAAAACAAAACTTTCAAAAAAATAGTTACATTTTCAAGCAAAGTGATAAATTTTCGAATAAAATTATGGAATATTCAACTTAAATAATAGTTACTTTTGCAGTTAAAACAACCAAATAATTTTCTATCAAAACATCCAAAGAAAAAACAAGTTTTTAATCAAACAGCTTATTAAAAAAAAAAGTTTTTAATTCAAACGATGAACCTTAAAAAAAAAAAATTTTAACAAAAGATTTAAACTACCAGACAAATAATTTTATTTCCAACCTGAAATTTGAATCTTTAACTACAATTATAAATATTTAACATGAATACTTGAATTTCGAACCGAAAAAAAATAATTTTCTGACAAGAAGATTGACTTTTAAAGTTAAAGATAATTTTTTACAAAAAAAAATCGATTTTTTTTAAATACGTGAATTTTAGGTCAAAAAGCTGAATTTCCAACCATAAAGTTTCTACAAAAAATACGAATTTTCCACAAAGTACATGCATTTGCAAACAAACAGTTTAATTTTTAAATGCAAAATATTAATATTTGACCAAAAAGAATAATTTTCTATAAATTAGCTAAATTTTGAACCCAATAATATAAATTTTCAACAAAATAATTCAATATTCAGTTCAAAAAATTCAACTAAATTTATAAATCTACATAATTGTTGAATTTTTCAGCCAAAAGTACGAATTTTCAACAAGAAATTTAATTTTCAATCGAAATAGATTAATTTTTAAATAAATAAACAAATTTTTAGTCAAGAAAGAAAGCAAAATTGTCAATCAAATTGTTTAAACTAATCAGTTGATTTTTAAGCAAAATGGTTAAATTTTCAATACATAATTCAAGTTTCAACAAAAAATATGAATTTTTAAACAAGAAGATTAATTTCGAATAATAGTTATATTTTTAGTAAAAAAAAATCATTTTCTACCAAAAACATCCAAAGAAAAAACAAGTTCAAACAGTTCATTTTTCAAATAAAGGGATTAATTTTTAATTAAAATGAACCTTTAACAAACAAAATAATTTTGAACATAAGAGTTTAACTTGCAACCAAATAATTTTATTTCCAACCTAAGAGATGAATTTTCAACTAAAATGATAAAAAAATCAATTTTTTAACGAAATACGTGAATATTCAACGAAATGGTTAAACTTTCATCTAAAAAAGACAACATTTCATCCAAATTGTTGAATTTTAAACTAGAAAAGATCAATTTTCAACTAAAAATGAAACAGTTACATTTTGAGTTCAAGAAATTAATTTTCAACCAAACCGATGAATTTTCTACAAAAAAGACGAATTCTCCACGAGTACATAAATTTTCAAACGAACAGATTAATTTATAGAAAGTTAATTTTCAATTAGCCAATTGAATTTGAAACAAAATTCTTAAATTTTCATTGGGTAGAATTATTTTTAAAGAAATATACGAATTTTCTACATAGCAGTTTAATTTAGTACCAAATAGTTGAAATTTCAAACCAAAATGAATAATTTTCCATAAATTAGCTAAATTTTCAACCCAATAATATGAATTTTCAACAAAAAATAAATAAATATTCAGTTCAAAATATTTAACTAAATTTATAAGTGTTCAAAAAAAAAGAATTAATGTCTACTAAAAAAGACGCATTGTTAACAAAGTACATAAAGGGGGAGGGTCGGTAAGGCCGGTTTTTGGCCTAATTTATTTTTGGACCAAAAAATCTGAAAAAATCATGGTAGTATCTTATAAGTATCCCGAGTCGATTGGACGCTAAACGGACTACCCTCCACCCCCCCAGCCACCCCCACCCTCCCTACAAATATAGGAAACACCACTACCCAACAACTGTATTTTCGAGAGATTTGACACTCTTAAACATGTATTCTGAGGTTAGCTCGGGTTTACTATGGTTTTCGGGGTCGCCGAATACAAATCTGGCGTCCTTTGACTTTTATCGCGTCAGGTCCAAGGTCATTGGAAGGTCAAATCGAGAGAAAACGGTAAAAAATCCAAAAAAATACTTTATAGGTTTTTGGAGTCGCTAATTACGAATCTGGCATCCGTTGAACTCCATCGCTTCAGGTTCAAGGTCATTTGAAGGTCATTTAAAGGTCAAATCGAGAAAAACCGGTAAAAAAATTTTTAAAAAATATGTTATAGGTTTTTGGGGTCGCTGATTACGAACCTGGTGTCCGCTGACCTTTATCGCGTCAGGTTCAAGGTCATGGAAAGGTCAAATCGAGAGAAAACGCTGAAAAAAATATGTTATAGGTTTTCTCTATTTGACCTTCAAATGACCTTCCAATGACCTTGAACCTGACGCGATAAAAGTCAAAGGACGCCAGATTTGTATTCGGCGACCCCGAAAACCATAGTAAACCC
>NC_046662.1:40255546-40278143 GCF_010883055.1 Belonocnema kinseyi | reverse complement strand
ATCGACTCGGGATACTTATAAGATACTACCACGATTTTTTCAGATTTTTTGGTCCAAAAATAAATTAGGCCAAAAACCGGCCTTACCGACCCTCCCCCTTTGCAAGAAACTAGTTTAACCATCTGTATAATTGTTGAATTTTTTAGCCAAAAATACGGATTTTCAGCAAAAATTAAATTTTTATTCGAAATGGATTAATTTTTAAATAAATAAAAAAAATTTTTAATCAAGAAAGGAAACAAAATTTTCCATCAAATTGTTGAAGTTTTAAACCAGACAGTCGAATTTCCAATAAAAAAGTTAATTTAAACTAATCAGTTGAATTTTGGATTAATTTTTTAATTTATTTTATATTTTAAATTAATTTTTTTTTAATTTTCAATAAATACTTAAAGTTTCAACAAAAAATATCCATTTTTAAACAAGAAGATTAATTTTGAAATAAAAAGATTAATTTTCTACCAAAAAGTAACATTTTCAAACAAATTTGATGATTTTTTAAAATAAAATTGTAAATATTTAGCTGGAATAGTTGAATTTTAAACCAACAATAAATTTTTTTCTAAAATTATGGAGTATTCAACTTAAATAATAGTTACATTTTCAGTAAAAAAAAAATAATTTTCTATCAAAAAAATCCAAAGAAGAAACAAGTTCAAACGGCTCATTTTTCAAATAAAGAAATTAATTTTTAATTAAAACGATGAAGTTTCAACAAACAAAAAAAATAATTTTGAACATAAGAGTTTAACTTTAAACGAAATAATTTTATTTCCTACCTAAAAGATAAATCTTCAACTAAAATTTAACATGAATACTTGAATTTCTAACCGAAACAAAAGAATTTTATAACAAGAAGATTAACTTTCAAATATAAAGATAATTTTCCACCGAGAAAGTTGATTTTTTTTACAAAATGCGTGAATATTTTTAACCATAAAGATTAAGTTTCTACCAAAAAGACGAATTTTCCACAAAGTACATATATTTTCAAACAAAAAGTTTAATTTTTTAATGCAAAATATTCATTTTTAAATTGAAAAAACTAATTTTCTATAATTCAATTCAATTTTCAATCCGAGTAGATAAATTTTCAATAAAAAAGTTTATTTTCAATTACCTAGTTGATTTTGAAATAAAATAGTTAAATTTTCATTGCAAAAAGTGCAATTAAATTGATAAATCTTCTAAAGAAAAAAATTATTTTCTGCCAAAAAGACGCATTGTTAACAAAGTACATAAATGTGCAAGAAACTAGTTCTTTTGCAAGAATAATAGTTGAATCTTTTCAAAACTTCTACATATCTCTTAAAATTACTCAAATTTCGCTCACAATTAATAAATGTTCAATTGTTATTCATAAATCCAAATTGTAAAGATTTTTTTTTAATTTGCTGGATTTTCTGAAAATTGTAGAATAAATTCAATTGATTTTGACAGATATTTAGAAGTTCTGAAAAAATTTCCAATATAATTTTAAATTTAATACAACTTGTAGATTTCTCAAGATTTTGAAATAAAATTTCGAATCTTTCCAAAGATGTTTAAACTATTTAAAAAGAAAATAATTGAATGTCTAATTTAAGAAGTGTTCAGTTAAAAACTTTTCAATTTTCAACCCGAAAATATTAATTTTCAGCAAAAAATTTAATTTTCAATCCAAATAGATTAATTTCTAAATAAGCAAAAAAAATTTTTGTCAAGAAAGGAAACAAAATTGTTAATCTAATTTTAGAATTTTCAATCCAAACAGACTATTTTTCAGCAAAACAGTTGAATTTTTAACTGAAAAGAATTTCAACCAAAAACTGTTGTATTTTCTCTTTGGATTCCCGCGATAAATAAATAGGAATTTTTATAATTTATAGATGCTAAAGTGATTTCGAGGTCTAGATGCGACTTTTTTTTTTAAAGCCTTCTAGTCTATCCGAGTTGTGTATTTACGAGGATGATTTAATTTCTGTTTTCTAAAAATATCCTGATTAATTCTTTCTTAATAATTTCAGTCGGACGTTTTTGAGAAGAAACAAGAAATACTTTGCCACACCGCCGTCAAAGTCAAGTTCTAAATATTAGTAAAATAATTTAACGCATGGGGTATAGAATACACAGCGCTTTATTTTAGTTGTACTTAAATAACATTTTAATATAAAGGGAAGGGTAACTAATTGCTACCTATTTTAATAAATTATTTTCACTCTTTCATTAATGTACTGATATGTTTGTGCTTTTCTTAAAATATGAGTGTTAATAATTTTTACTTTTGATACTGCTGCATCATATGAATATGATATTATATTTCTTAATAAAACGAACCGAATTCTGTACAATTAAAAAACAATAAATTTGTCAAAAGTGGAATGTATTTTTCTAAAGTTTCTATAAAGAACCATTTTAGACAAATTAATAACAATTTTATAAAAAAAAAAAAACATTAGTAGATACAATTTATTTATAGTGGCGCTCACTTAATTTGATAGAATCACTTTTTTTCACAGATTTATTCACAAACGAAGATAGGAACAAATTAGTCTTCCTGCTTATTAAAAAATTAAAGTAAGTTTCTTATTTTTAATAAATAACGAATAAAATCCTGCTCATTTTCCTGCATTACTTAATAATAACGACGAAAGTCAAATCACACTTTTTTAATCCTGACATTGTTTTTTATCAGTTATTTGGCATATTCACAAATTAGTTTATGAAAAAGAGGACTAGATCCAATTTCTAATTATTCTGCTACTAATAATTGTACAATTGTAGGATCAACTCTGAACTAAATATAAATTCGTGGAGCATTTTATCAATGAATTTAAGAGAGGCAATGAAATTAAGTTTCTTGAATGTGTCCGGAACTTTTAACTCGAGGAAAAATTTAAGGAACTAATTTATTACAACTCTTTCATCTTTATACACGATTTTTCTTTTAGTTCCCAGCAAGTCTCCCAGAACTGTTTTAATCTATTATCACCGTTAGAGCAGAATTGGCGAAAATCTTGAATCATTCTTTTTTGGAATAGTTCATCTCCTGATGATGTGGACAACGATTTCCATTTTCGACTCACCATGTGATTCCAAGACCAGAGAAATCCCATCTGTCAAATAAAATTAGAGTTTTTTATTTTATTTGCAACAAAAAATTATAATGTAATGTAGATCCAAATTAAGAATTTAATCTTAAATTTTTTACTGCGGATGCTTTACAATTCAGGGTGACCGCTGGACTGAGAAATGACAAGGAATTTTTTTAAATCGGGAAAAACCGTAAAATGACAATGAATTTTTTTTTATCTGGAATTTTACAAATTCGTAGAAGAAAAATCTGTCCACGTTCGATTCTAACAGTTTTTTAATAATTAGTTGAATTGTTATGTTTTTCAATAATGTTATTATTTAGCTTACAATGCGTAATTCAAAATGTGTTTACTTTAAAAATTTTCCATTTAAAACTTTTATTTATAAGCTTACATTTTTAATTTAAAGAATTTTTTAATGCTTTTAAAAACTCGAACAAATAAAAAATAAAAGACTTTGATGTTGAAAATTTTGAATAAAAAATATTTTTATTTAATAAATAAACAATTTTTGGTTAATTTATCTGTACTTTAAGTAATAAAAAGTGAACAAAAATAATTGGAGGCAGTCTTAGTCATTAAAAAAATGTGAACGTGTGACTGAAAGTTTATAAACTATTTTCAAATTAAAAAAAAAACTTCGTAATAGTATATTCTTAATTAAAGGATTTTATTAAATTTAAAATATTGTATCAGTATAAAATATTCAATTTTCAACCCATTCAATTCGAAATTTTTAATAAAAAAATTGAATCCTTAACTGAATTGTTTGACATAGAAAGCCTGTAATCGATCAAATTTCGAAGAGCCTTTAAACTTTGAACGTTACAATTTTAATTGTTGTATTTGAAAAATGCTTAAATTTTAAGTGAAATTTTTTAATGTTGTATAATTTACAAATGATCATTTGTAGAACAAATTTTAATAATTTTAAGAGAAATTTAGGTGTTTTAACAAAATAAAAAATTATCATGCAAATTTCAGAAAGTTGTCTTAAATTTTAATTTTTAATTGAAGCAGACACATTTTCGAAGAAGTAGTTGAATTTCGAACTAAAAAGATAATATTTTTTAATCGAAAATGGAATAGTAACATTTATAGTTAGAAAATAATTTTGCACCAACAAAACAAAACTTTCGAAAAAATAGTTACATTTTCAAACAAAGTGATAAATTTTCGAATAAAATTGTAAATATTTAACTGAAATAGTTGAATTTTAACACAAAAATAACATTTTTAACTAAAATTATGGAATATTCAACTTGAATAATAGTTACATTTTCAGTTAAAACAACAAAATAATTTTCTATCAAAACATCCAAAGAAAAAACAAGTTTTTAATCAAACAGCTTATTAAGAAAAAAGAGTTTTTAATTCAAACGATGAACCTTAAAAAAAAAAAATAATTTTTAACAAAAGATTTAAACTACCAAAAAAATAATTTTATTTCCAACCTAAAAGTTGAATCTTTAACTAAAATTATAAATATTTAACATGAATACTTGAATTTCGAACTGAAAAAAATAATTTTCTAACAAGAAGATTGACTTTTAAAGTTAAAGATAATTTTTTACAAAAAAAAATCGATTTTTATTAAATACGTGAATTTTAGGTAAAAAAGATGAGTTTCCAACCATAAAGTTTCTACAAAAAATACGAATTTTCCACAAAGTACATACATTTGCAAACAAACAGTTTAATTTTTAAATGCAAAATATTAATTTTTGACCAAAAAGAATAATTTTCTATAAATTAGCTAAATTTTGAACCCAATAATATAAATTTTCAACAAAATAATTCAATATTCAGTTCAAAAAATTCAACTAAATTTATAAATCTACATAATTGTTGAATTTTTCAGCCAAAAGTACGAATTTTCAACAAGAAATTTAATTTTCAATCCAAATAGATTAATTTTTAAATAAATAAACAAATTTTTAGTCAAGAAAGAAAGAAAAATTGTAAATCATATTGTTTAAACTAACCAGTTGAATTTTAAGCAAAATGGTTAAATCTTCAATACGTAATTCAAGTTCCAACAAAAAATATGAATTTTTAAACAAGAAGATTAATTTCGAAATCAAAAGATTAATTTTCTACCAAAAAATATACTTTTTCAATATAATACATGCATTTTTAACAAAATAATTTAATTTGTAATTAAAGAAGACAAATTTCTAGTTTAAAAAGTAATTTTAAACCAACAAAAAAAACTTTTAAAAAATAGTAACATTTTCAAACAAATTTGATGAACTTTCGAATAAAATTGTAAATATTTAGCTGGAATAGTGGAATTTTAAACCAAAAATAAATTTTTATTTAAAATTATGGAATATTCAACTTGAATAATAGTTACATTTTCAGTAAAAAAAAAATCAATTTCTACCAAAAATATTCAAAGAAAAAACAAGTTCAAACAGTTCATTTTTCAAAAAAGGGATTAATTTTTAATTAAAATGATGAACCTTTTACAAAAAAAAAAATAATTTTGAACATAAGAGTTTAACTTTCAACGAAATAATTTTATTTCCAACCTAAGAGATGAATTTTCAACTAAAATGATAAATATTTTACTGAAACATTTAAATTTCTAACTTTTCTCGAATCAATTTTGAAAATTTTGTTTAAATCTTTGAAAAACTTTTTAATTATTCTCTTAAAATAATTTTTCAAAATAAAAAATTATTTTTAATTTTCCTATGAATCTTAAGAAAATGTTTTTATTCTTTTGAAGCCATTCACAATTCTTAAAAAGAATCAAATTTTTTGTTTAAAATCTGAAAATTGTAGAAAAAAATCAATTCAATTTGTCAGATATTTAGAAATTCTGAAAAAATTTCCAAAATAATTAAAAACAACTTCTAGATTTCTCAAGATTTTGAAATAAAATTTCTAATCTTTCCAAGTATATTTAAACTATTTAAAAAGAAAATAATTGAATGTCTAATTTAAGAAGTGTTCAGTTAAAAACTTTTCAATTTTTCAATATTTAATGTTTCTAGCTTAAAATTCCTTAAATTTATATCATTTTGAAAATTTTAAAGTTTATTAATTGATTTTTTAATTTAGAGCATTTGAAATGATAATGTGGATTTACATTTTTTTATACTGAAAAATATTAGTACCTTCAATTTTATACGCGTATATTATTTAGCCTTTAAATAAAAAAGTGTTTAATTAAAAACTTTTAAATTTAAATGTTAAAAGTTCAAAATTTAACAGTTCAACTTGAAGAGCTTTCATTTGCAGTCAGTTTTTTATTACCTCAAGTGGGATTTTTTTTAGCTTTAGTGTTCCATTTTTTAAAGTTCATTTATCGTGAAATATGTTTGGGATCCGGGAAATTACCGGGAATTTATTTCGTCGAAGCGAAATTCGAAAATCGTTTACCTGAAAAATTCTCTATTTTAGATTTTTATTTTTAAGCTTATATTTTCAATTTAAAGAATTTTAACGTGCAGTCTTGAAGACTTGAACAATTAAAAATTAAAAACGTTCAAAGTTGCAAATTTTTAAATAAAAACAGTTTTATTTTTTCAACTGTAAATATAAATAAATAATTTTTAAAATGGATCGGTACTTTAAGTATTAAAAACTGTAAAATAATTGATCTGATAAAACGATTCTAAATCTGTTGAAAGTTCAAGAATTTCCAGATTCGTAATTAAGGCTTTTATTAAATTAAAAATATGGTTTCAGCCTGAACTATTCCATTTTTAACCCATTCAATTAAAAAAAATTTGATTAAGAAAAGGATAATTATTTAATATTTAGCAATATTTGACTTCTAATTTAAGAAGACTAAATTGAAGCTAAATATTTAAAAGCAAACAATTTCAAACTTAAATGTTTGACATAGAAAGCTTTGAATTGTTAAAATTTCGAAAAGCTTTTAAACTTTGTACGTTACAATTTTTATTGTTTTACTTAATAAAATGTTCAATTTGAAAACGAAATTGTTGAATTTTGATGTATAAATAATAATTGAAAACCTTTTATTTTTAGAAAAATTTGAGTAATTTTAAGAGATATTTAGAAGTTTTGAAAAGATGCAAAATTAATTTAAAACTCAAAATGATATCAAGTAATTTAAAGGAAGTTTTTGAAAAAAGTTCCAGAACTTCTAAACATATTTTAAACTGAATAAAATTTTTCCTACAATTTTTAGAAAATCTTAAAAATTAAAAAAAAAATCCTTAAATTCTTCCTGGGTCGTTTTTAATAATATTGAAATTCTCTTAAATTCTCCTAGGAATTTTAAGAAAATGTTTTTATTCGTGTGGAGCCTTTCACAATTCTTAAAAAGCCTCTACATTTTTTGTAAACTGTAAAAATCTACATTTTGTTTTAAATTAAGTTGTGGGCATTTGCACCGAAATTTCGTTACGAATGACCAAATTTTTTCGGTAAACCCACTTCGTTAAAATTATTTGCAATCATTTCAAGTTATAAATTAATTTTTTATCTTTTTTTAACTTCTAAATATCTCTTGAAATGACTGTGTTTCTAAAAATAATAAGTGTTCAATTTTTATTTAGAAATCCAAATGTTAAGGAAATTTTTTAAAATTCGCAGAATTTTTTAAAATTTGTAGGACAAATTCAATTAATTTTTAAAGTTATAGAGATGTTTTGAAAAATTTAAAACTACTTCTAGATTTCTTAAGAATTTGAAATACAATTTTAAAGTTTTTCAAGGATGCTTAAACTATTTAAAATAATAATATAATTCTAATTTAAGAACTTTTAAGTTGAAAAAAATGTAAATTTAAAAATATTTATTGTCCTAAAATAACTGAATAAAATAATTTCGATCAATTTTAAAATTCATTGATTTATTCTTTAATTTAGAGTATTGAAAATGTTAACCTGGATTTATATTTTAGGAACTTAATCTAAATCTTTGAACTCTATAATTTATGAATGTTAAAAATCTGAATTTTTCAGTTTAAATTAATTAAACTTGAAATTATTCAGTTTAAAAGTGTTAATAACTTCCAGTTTATACGTGTAAATTATTGAACAATTCAATAGAAAATTTTTGAATTTAAAAACTTTTAAACTTCAAATTTTAAAAGTTAAAAACTCAAGAGTTCTATTTTGAATGCTTTAATTTGTTGTTTATTTTGTATTACTTGTACTTTCACTGTTTAGCTTTATATTATGATTTTTAAAATTTTATTGACCCGGAAAAAATTTTGAACCGGGAAATGACCGGGAATTTTGTGCTTTGATTAAGACGGTCACCCTGTAATTTATAATTGTAAAAAATTCTATTCACACACGAAATTAATATTGGCTTTTTAATTTAAAATTACTTTAGAATTATTGAATAATCGTTGGATAATAAAAGAGTTCAAATAAAATAGTTGAATAATTTTATACTGAAAACATTAGCAGGGTTTAAAATATTTCAAAAGATTTCAAATATTTCAAAAAATTTAAAATATTTTAAATAGGAAACAGTACACCAGATTTCAAAGATTTCAAAACATTTTAAAGATTTTAAAGGATTTCAAAATTCTTTCAAAACATTTCACAAAGATTTTATCAAAATTCTAAAATATTTCACGAATATTGAAAAAAGGGTAGAGACACAAGAATTAAAAAAAAAATGAAAAACATTTTATAAACTTTTAAACGATCTCAAATTTGTTTAGGAGATTTCACAAAGATTTTAGAACTTTCAGAAGATTTCAAGGTATTTCAAGATTTTTAAAAAGGGTATAGAAAACCAGATTTCTAAGATATCAGAATATTAAAAAAATTTGCAAATATTTCACATTTGTTTAGAAAACTTCACTAAGATTTCAAATATTTTAATGATTTCAAATGAACACATAAGATTTCACAAATGCATCAAAGATTTCATCGAAATTTCCTAGTGGCGTCAAAAGAATACAAGAATTTCAAAGGTTTCAAAAAAGATACTTCAGATTTCAAATATTTTAAATAATTTCAAAATTTGTAGAATATTTAAAAAGATATCACATATTTCAATGATTTTAAACGAATCCAAAAGTTTTCACAAACAATGATTTTACACAAATTTAAAAAGATTTAAAAGGATTTCAAGATTTCACAAAGACTTCAAATACTTTAAAAGAATTTCTGAAATAATAAATCTTTGTGAAATCTTTGGAAAATGATTGAAATCTTTTTGAAGTCTTTGTGAAATATTTGTTAATTACATAGAAATCTTTGCGAAGGATTTGAAATGTTTTTGAAAAATTCGGTAACATTTGTGAAATTATTGAAATCTGTGTAAAGTCTTTCCAAAATCTTTGTCAGACCTTTGAAATGTATCTAAAATATTTGTAATCTTTGTGAAATGTTTGGGAAATCAACCAAATTTTTGTAAAATTTTTGTAAATTCTATCCGGCATATTTGTGAAATAATAAAAATCTTTGTTAAATCTATCTGAAATATTTTTGAAATCTGTGGGAATTGTTTTAAAAAATTTGCGGAAGATTTAAAATATTTGGTAATATTTGTGAAATCATTGAAATCTTTTAGAAATGAATCAAGTCTTAATAAAGTCTTTTAAATATTTTCGAAATTTGTGAAATTTATGTGAATAATTTGCGAATTATTTGAAATCTCTGGTAAAATCATTGAAATCTTTTTGAAATCTATGTGAATTACTTTTAAATATTTCTGAAATCTTTGAAATATCAATAAAATAATTAGGAAATCATTAAAATGTTTGGGAAATGATCGAAATATTTTTTTAATCTTTATGAAATCTATCTAAAATATTTGTGAAATTTTTGAAATCTTTAAGAAATGATTAAGTTTTTGTGACGTCTTTTAAATCTTTTCGAAATCTTTGAAATCTCAGTGAAATCATTAAAATCTTTGTTCAATCTTTGAAATATATCTGAAATGTTTGCAAATTATTTGAAATCATTGGGAAATCATCGAAAAATTTGGGAAATCGTTTAAATCTCTGTGAAATCTTTGTAAAATCTTTGCGAAGTGTTTGTGAAATATTTGTGAATTATTTAAAAATCTTTGCGGGAGATTTTTAATATTTTGGAAATATTCCGTAATATTTGTGAAATTCTTAAAATCCTTGAGAAATGATTTAAATTTTTGTATTTGTGAAATCTTTAAAATCTACTTGAAATCTTTGAAATACATCTGAAATCTTTTAAATACATCTAAAACCTTTGAAATCTTTGGGAAATCATTGAAATCTTTGTAAAATTTTTATAAAATCTATCTAAAATGTTTGCGAAATATTTGAAATCTTTGTGAAATCTTTGTCAATTACTTACAAATCTTTGCAAAAGATTTGAAATATTTTTGAAATATTCGGTAACATTTGTGAAATTATTAAAACATTTGAGTGATGATTGAAGTCCTTATTAAGCCTTTAAGTATTTTTGAAATCTTTGAAATCTCTATGTATTTGTGAAATCTTTCAAATCTATCTGAAATCTTTGTAAAATCTTTGGGAAATCATTGAAATCTCTGTGACATCTTAGTGAAATATTTGTGAATTATTTAAAAATCTTTGCGAAAGATTTGAAATATTTTTGAATTTTTTTAAATCTTTGTGAAGTTATTGAAGTTTTTGTATTTGTGAAATCTATCTGAAATTTTGGAAATACATCTGAAATCTTTGAGAAATCATTGAAATCTTTAAAAAAAATTTATGAAATCTATCTGAAATATTTGTGAAATTATTGAAATCTTTAAGAAATGATTAAGTGTTTTAAATCTTTCCGAAATTTTTGAAATCTCCGTGAAATCATTCAAAATATTTGTAAAATCATTGAAATCTTTCTGAAATCTTTTTAAATAATTGATACCTTACTAAAATGTTTGAGAAATCTTTGCGAAATCATTAAATAATTTTAAAATCTTTGAAATCTATTTGAAGTCATTAGGAATTCATTCAAAGCTTTGCTCAATTATTGAAACCTATTTAAATATTTGCGAAATATTTGAAATCTTTGGGAACTTATTGAAAACTTTGATGAATCACTTTTAAATCTTTGCAAAATTTTAAAAATATTTTTGAAATATTCGGTAATATTTGTGGAATTATTAAAATATTTGAGTGATGATTGAAGTCCTTATGAAGCCTTTGAAGTACTTTCGAAATCTTTTAAATCTCTATGAAATCATTAGGATATCATTTAAATCTTTGTTCAATCTTTGAAATCTATGTGAAATATTTATCAATTAGTTGAAATCTTTGGGAAATTATCGAACTCTATAAAATTTGAATGAAATCTATCTGCAATTTTTGCGAAATAATGTAAGTATTTATGAAATCTTTAAAATCGATCTGAAATCTTTGAAATCCATCTGAAATCTTTGTGAAATCTTTGGGCAATCATTGAAATCTCTGTGAAATCTTTGTGAAATATTTATAAATTATTTTTAAATCTTTGCGAAAGCTTTGAAATCTTTGAGAATTGATTGAAGTTTTTGTGAAGTATTTTAAACCAATCCGAAATTTTTGAAATCTTTCTGAAATTATTGAAATCTTTATGAAATATTTGAAATCTTTAGGAAATCTTTGACAATTTGAATTCCATACCTGTATTTATTCATTATTTACTATTTATCGAGCCTCTTACTGAAAAATGGAAACAGGTAAAAATTGACTCACCCTTCTGTCCAGACTGTAATCGTCATTACTTTTTCCACTGACATGTCTCGTAATATAAGCTTCGTGAGGACTTGGTTGATCTGAATGAACCGGATATCTTTTCTGACCATTAGTTCGTCGCACGACATTGGTTCCAGTTCGTGGTCTTGGTCTTATACCGGTGTTTGAAGGAACCAAAATAAAGGCAATTCCAGTTACGTGAACATACTGACGATCACTTTCTGTATTTTCAATACTTTCAATCATGCAAGGTAAAAATCCGAACCTTTGTAAAATCGCCTCTTGTAAAAGAAATAATCTTCTGGTATACGTGTCCTCCCGAAATTCTTTAAAAAAATTATACATTCATTGGTCACACAAAATAATGGGAGCGTTCACATATTACTTAACATGAGAATTTCAAAGGAACGTAAAAGATTCATTGATATTCATTGATCGTACAAAATAATGGGAGCGTTCACATATTACGAAACATGAAAATTTTCAAGGAATTTTAAAGATTCATTGATATTCATTGATCACACAAAATAATGAGAGCGTTCACATATTACGTAACATGAAAATAAAAAAAATAAAATCAAAGATTCATTGATATTCACTGATCTCACAAAATAATGGGTGCGTTCACATATTACGAAACATGACAATTTTAGAGGAATTTTAAAGATTCATTGATATTCATTGATCACACAAAATAATGGGAGCGTTCAAATAATATGAAACATGAAAATTTCAAAGGAGTTTTAAAGATTTATTGATATTCATTGATCACACAAAATAATGGGAGCGTTCAAATAATATGAAACATGAAAATTTCAAAGGGATTTTAAAGATTCATTGATATTCATTGATCGCACAAAATAATGGGAGCGTTCACATATTGCTTAACATGAGAATTTCAAAGGAATGTAAAAGATTCATTGATATTCACTGATCACACAAAATAATGGGAGCGTTCACATATTACGTGGCATGAAAAATAAATTAAATTTAATTCGTCATAAAATTTATTTCTAAATGGTTATAAACATTATTGATGGAAATGAACATTTTGATGGTAAATTATTGTTTAATAATAGGAAATAATTCTGTTCCTAACATTTCGCTACCACACTATAATTTGTCAACTTTCTTACATTTTCAAAGAGATAAGGAAAATTAAATTATTGGTAAAATCTTATTTTCTAGAATTTGAAAGAAATATAGAAGCTTTTTCTAATTATGATAGATGTGAGGAGATACCATTTTTTTTAAAGATTTCTGGGAAAATTTTAAATGCTTAAGATTTTATGTTAAGAGACTAATTTTAATTTTCGAATATTTCAAATTGTGTGGAAAAAAGAATATGGAAAACAGATTGCAAAACATTTTAAATTATTTTCTAAAATGTTTAAAAAGAGGGTAAAATATTTTAGGGCGAAGTTTGGCAATTTTGCCATATTACATAATCATAAAAAAAGAATTAGGTAAATTTAAGAGATATTCAAAAGTTTTAAAAAATGGTGAAAGAAGAAACTGAAAGATTTTAAGGCAATTTTGTTTAATTTGGCAGATTTTCATTACAACAAAATCAGGAAAAATTTGAATAATTTTGAAAGCCTATAAATTTTAGAAGGTCTGAAAATATTTTTAAAAAAAGAAAGAATTTTGTTAATATTTATGTAAATATTTTTATATGATTTTTTATTTAGAAAAACAAACTTTAAAGAAAAAATTAAAAAAAGGTTTTTAAACATTTCAAATGATTCAAAAATATTTCAATTTGGTAAAATAAAAAATCAAGTAAATTCGAAAAATATTGAGAAGAATTGAAGAGGTTCAAAAAGAATGTTAAATTCTAAAATATTTGGAAATACTTTGTAGCCTTTCGAATCTTTTAAAATCTTAGTGAAATCTTGAAAATCTTTCTCAAATATTTTTAAAATCTTACGTATCTCTGTAAAATCATTGAAATCTTTTAAAATATTTGAAAATACTTTGAAATCTTTGCGAAATTATTCAAATATTTCTAAAATCATTTTGATATCTTTGACATTTTTGCAAAATCATTGAAATAATTCTGAAATCTTTTTAAATCATTGAAATTTTTTTAAATCTTAGTGACATCTTTGCAAAATCGTTGAAGAATTTAAAAATATTTTTGAAATCCACGAAATCTTTACGAAATCGTTGAAATCTTCTAAAATATTTGGAAATGTTTGTAAAATCATTCAATCTTTATGAAATCTTTATTGAATCATTTTTCAATCTTTTGAAATTATTGAATTCTTGATAAAATCTTTGACATCGTTGTAAAATCTTTGCGAAATCATTCATTTGGAATTTTTTGAAATCTCAGTGAAATATTAAAAATCTTTGTGAGCTATTTTGGAAATCTTCCAAATAATTTTAAAATCACTGAAATCTTCTAAAATCTTTTGAAATACTTTGAAATCTTTGTGAAATCATTAAAATGTGTGTAACATCATTTAAATCTTTAAAAAATTTAAAATACTTTGAAATCTTTGAAATCTTTTTGAAATTATTAAAATATTTCTAAAATCTATATGAAATCTTCAAAATATTTGTAAAATCATTGAAATCTTTTTGAAATATTTTTAAATAATTGATAACTTACTAAGATGTTTGAGAAATATTTGCGAAATCATTAAATAATTTTAAAATCTTTGAAATCTTTGTAAAATCTTATTTAATTCTTTGTGAAATATATGAAATCTTGAAGACATCGTTGAAATCTCCTAAAATGTTAAAAAAATTTTTATGAAATCATTAAAATAATTGGAAATACTTTGTAGTCTTTGAAATCTTTTAAATCTTTGTGAAATCTTAAAAAAACCATTGTTAAATTATTGAAATCTTTGTGAAATCATTGAAATATTTCTAAAATCTATATGAAATATCTGAAATCTTTGTAGAATCATTGAAATCTTTCTGAAATCTTTTAAAATAATTGAAACCTTTCTAAAATTTTTGTGAAATCTTTGCGAAATCATTGAATCATTTTAAAATATTTTTAATGTTTGAAATACTTGCAAAATCATTAAAATAATTGGAAACACTTTGTAGTCTTTAGAATCTCTTAAATTCTTAGTGAAATCTTTTTAATCTTTGTGAAATCATTGAAATGTTTAAAAATATTTAGAAATACTTTGAAATCTTTGTGAGATAATTAAAATATTTCTAAAATCTTTGTAAAATCACTGAAATCTTTCTGAAATCTTTTTAAATAATTGAAACCTTTCTAAAATCTTTTTGAAATCTTTGTGAAATCATTTAATAATTTTGTAATCTTTTTAAATCTTTGAAATATTTGTAAAATCTTATTTGTAAAATCAATGAAATCTTTCCGAAATTATTGGAACCATCTACAACATTTTGAAATACTTTGTAATCTATGAAATGTTTGCAGTGTCTGAAATATTTGTGAAATCCTTGAAATCTTAGTGAATTCTTTGTTGAAATTTACGAAATCTGTATGAAATCATTCTAAAATATTTAATAAAT
Source organism: Belonocnema kinseyi (assembly GCF_010883055.1). Lineage (NCBI taxonomy): Eukaryota > Metazoa > Arthropoda > Insecta > Hymenoptera > Cynipidae > Belonocnema > Belonocnema kinseyi. Next base: position 40,262,939 of record NC_046662.1, on the reverse strand, counting down.
ATTTTAATTTTAATAAATATTTGAATAAATAATTAATAATAAATAATTGAAATAATTTGTTAATATTTGTGAACTCTTTGTGAAATCATTTAATTCTTTATGAAATATTTGTGAGACCGTTTGAAATTTATGGCATCTTGGCGAAATCATTGAAATCTTCTAAAATATTTCGGAATACTTCGACATCTTTAAAATCTTTTAAAATCTTTTAAAATCTTTTTGAAATATTTGAAATCTTCCTAAATATTTTTAAATACTTTGAGAAATCTTTGCGAAATAGTGTTAAATCTATTAAATCTTTGAAATCTCTTCAAATCTTCTTAAAACATTTATTAAAGAATTGTCGACTTTGTGAAATCATTGAAATATTTCTCCAATCTTTTGAAATCTTTGCGAAATAATTGCAATCTTCTAAAATATTAAAAAATACTTTGTAAACCTTGAAATCTTTTAAAATCTTTGAAAATTTTAAAATCCTTGTGAATTCTTTGGAAATACTTTGTAATTTTTAACGTTTTTAAATTGCCGTGAAATATCTAAAATCTTTGTGAAATATTTTTGGGATCTCAGAAATCTTATGAATTATATGAAAACTTTGAAATCTTAGTAAAATCATTTAAATCTTTCCGAAATCATTTAAATCCTTTAAAATATTTTGAAATACTTTGTAATCTTAAAAATCTTTTTAAAATCGTCTTTAAAATTTCCAAATACTTTGAAATATGTCTTTACCCGAATTCCCAGCCCCCTCTCAAAATTATAAATATTTCTGAAAATTAATTACATTTTTTCCCATAAATTCTAGCAGATTTTGTTTTTTGTCCCTTCACAAAATTTCTCCTCAAACTCATAATTAGATTAATGAAATATATGAAACCAATTTTATTCGCATGCTAGTAAATGAGAGAAAAATCTCGCTCAATGAATAAAATTTCCGGACGTTTTACGATTTCCGAATCAGCGAATTATTAATTACTTGGCAAAAATAATTAAATAAAGAAATGCAAATTTGCAAACATACCTTCAAAAAGATAACGCCTTTTATTCATCAGACATTCAGTATCCAAAGGTATGAAAATTGGACCTCTGAGTGGATCGCTTTTCAAAGTAAAAGGCAATGCCAATAAATCACTAGGTATCGGCACCATGTGTATTCCACACATTTGTGCTTTACGTTGCCAGAGAAATATCTATAAAAAATTATTATATTTAAAAAAAGTAGCTTACTTCATATTTTAATTATGAAAATTAATAAAATAATAATAATAATAATCTTCCAATTCATTCACTTTGCAGGCCTCAGACTCACTTCAGAGATAAAAAATAGTGTGAATAGTGTCACATATTTGAAAAAAGTGTCAAACTAGTGTCAAGATTTTAAGCGCAAAATTTCCACTTTTCTTAACCTAATGTTTTAAAAGCATTAAAAATTATTATATTTAATGTTTATTTAAAATATTACTCTTTAATATATAAATTGATTAAATTTCCTATACATTTATTGCAAGATGAAAATCTAACTATTTTTTGTTGAAAGTTTATTATTTTCGGTTGAAAAGTAAGCTATTAAATTTTTTGTTAAAACATCCATCTTTTTTGGTTGAAAATGTTATTCTTAGAGTCAAAATTGAATTATTTTGTTAAAATGTAATTTCTTGGTTCAAAATTTCACCTTTTTTTTAGTTTAATTTTATGGCTTGAAAATTTACAATTTGGTAGAAAATTCAATTTTTTGGTACAAAATTAAATTGTTTGTTAGAAAATTGGTATTTTTTAAAATCGAAAATTGATTCTCTTCAATGACAATTTAAACATGTTTTGGTTAAAAATTCAATTGTTTTGTAGAAAATTCAATAACCTTTTAGAAAATTGCGCTATTTGCTTGAAAATTTATTTATTTAGCGGAAAATTCTTATTTTTGTACACAAAATCACCTTTTTAGTTGAAAAAACAAATGTTCAGTTAAAAATTGATCTATATTGTTAAAAATTCGTCTTTTTTGACAGGAAATTGATTTCTTTAGTTAAAATCCATTTTTTTAAAGATATATTTGAGTTAAAAATTCGTTTTTTAATTTAAAAATTTAACTACTTTGTTGAAAACTCAACTTTATAGTAGAAAAGTACATTTTTTTGGAGTGAAAGTTCAACAATTTGGTAGAAAATTCCACTATTTGGTACAAAATTAAACTATGTTGTAAAAAATTGGATTATTTTATTGAAAATTAATTCTCTTTAATGAAGAATTCAATATTTTGGTGTAAAATTCAACATTTTGGTTGAAAATTCAAATTTTTTATACAAAATTAAACTGTTTTCTAGAAAATGAGTGTTTTTTTTAATTAAAAATTAATTCTCTTCAATGAAAATTGAACCATTTTATTAAAAAAAAAAACAATCCATTGGTGGAAAATGAACATTTTCATTTAAAATTTATTTTCTACTGATTGAAGTTCAATTATTTCGTTGAACAGCTATCTTTTTGGTTTTAAAATTCATCTGTTATTCTAGAATATTGAACCTGTTTTGGTTAAAAATTAAATTGTTTTGTAGAAAATCCGTATTTTTTATTTAAAAATTATATAATCTGGTAGAAAATTGATTTATTTAGCGGAAAATTCTTATTTTTTTTATACAAAATCAATTTTTTTGTTGAAAAAGCAAATTTTCGGTTAAAAATTGATCTATTTTATTCAAAATTCGTCTTTTTTATAGGAAATTTATTTTCTTAAAAATCAGTTTTTTGTTTAAAGATACATTTTAGTTGAAAATTCATTTTTTTAAACCAAAAATTTAAAAATTTGGTAGAAAATTTAACTATTTGCTACCAAATTAAACTATTTTGTAAAAAATTGGATTATTTTACTGAAAATTAATTTACTTAAACGAAAATTAAACTATTTTGTTCAAAATTCAACATCTTGGTAGAAAATTCAATTTTTCAGTACAAAAGTAAACTGCTTTATATAAAATTAGTGTTTTTTATTGAAAAATAATTCACTTCAATGAAAATTGAACCATTTTTTTAAAATACAATCGATTGGTTGAAAATAAACGTTTTCGTTAAAAATTTATTTTCCAATGATTAAAATTCAATTATTTCGTTGAATAGTCATCTTTCTGTTTTTAAAATTCATCTCTTACTTTGGAATATTTAACTTTTTTTTGGTTAAAAATTAAATTTTTTTGTAGAAAATTCCTATCTTTGGTTTGAAAATTCCTATCTTTGGTTTGAAAATTCAATAATCTAGTAGAAAATTGCGCTATTTGCTTGAAAATTGATTTATTTCGCCGAAAATTCGTCTTTTTTTATACAGAATCAATTTTTTAGTTGAAATAGCAAATGCTCGGTTAAAAATTGATCTATTTTGTTAAAAATTCGTCTTTTTTGGCAGAAAATTGACTTCTTTAGTTAAGATCCATTTTTTTGTTTTTGAAGATACATTTTAGTTGAAAATTCGTTTTTTTAATCTAAAAATTTAACAATTTTGTTGAAAACTTAACTGTATAGTAGAAAAGTACGTTTTTTTTCGCGTAAAAATTCAACAATTTGGTAGAAAATTGAACTATTTGGTACCAACTTAAATTATTTTGTGAAAAATTGGATTATTTTATTGAAAATTAATTTTCTTTAACGAAATTTAAACTATTTTGTTTAAAATTTAACTGTATATTAGAAAAGTACATTTTTTGGCCGACAAATTCATCATTTTGGTAGAAAATTCAATTATTTGGTACAAAATTAAACTGTTTTATATCAAATTAGTGTTTTTTATTGAAAACTAATACACTTCAATGAAAATTTAACCATTTTGTTAAAAAAAAAAACAATCCATTGGTTGCAAATAAACGTTTTCATTGACAATTTATTTTCTAATGATTAAAATTCCATTATTTCGTTAAATAGCCATCTTTATGATTTTAAAATTCATCTCTTATTCTGGAATATTTAACCCCTTTTTGGTTAAAAATTAAATTGTTTTGTAGAAAATTCCTATTTTTGGTTTGAAAATTGAATAATCTGGTAGAAAATTGCGCTATTTGTTTGAAAATTTATTAATTTTGCGGAATATTCGTATTCTTTCTAAAGAAAATACATTTTTTAATTAAAAAAACAACTTTTCGGTTAAAAATTGATCTATTTTGTTAAAAATTCGTCTCTTTGGCAGGAAATTGATTTCTTTAGTTAAAATCAAATTTTGTCGATTAAAGATACATTTTTGTTAAATATTCGTTTTTTTTTAATTAAAAATTTAACTAATTTTTTTAAAGTTCAACTGATTGGTTGCAAATTAACTTTGTTGTTGAAAATTCATATGTTCGGGTAGAAAATTCAGCTATTTAGTAGAAACTTTTTTTTTTTTTTGCTTCAAAATTCAACTATTCAGTATAAAATTCGATTATTTTCTTGAAAATTAATCATCTGAAATGAAAATTGAACTATTTTGCTTAAAATTCAACAGTATTGTAGAAAAGTAAATTTGTTGACTTGAAAATTCAACATTTTCTTAGAAAATTCAATTATTTGGTACAAAATTAAACTGTTTTAAAGAAAATTAGTGTTTTTTAAATTGAAAATTAATACTCTTTAATGAAAATTTACCCATTTTTTTAAATACAACTGATTGGTTGAAAATGAACTTTTTTGTCAAAAATTTATTTTCTCAAGATGAAAATTCAATTATTTCGTTAAAAATTAAACTATTTAGTGCAAAATAAAAATGTTTTGTAGAAAATGATTTTTTTTATCGAAAAATAATTCTCCTAAATGAAAATTTAACAATTTTGTTTCATATTCAACTTAATGGCTGAAAATTAACTTTTTTGTTGAAACAATTTAGTAGCAACCTCAACTATTCAGTATAAAAATTAACTGTTTTATGGAAATGTAATTGCTTTTTTTATTGAAAATAATTTCTTATTTGTTAAAAGCTAACTTTTTGATACAAAATTTATATTTTTATAGAAAATTCATTATTTTTATATGAAAATTCAAGTTCTTGGTAAAAGAAAAGACTATTTGGTCTAAAAATTAAACTTTTTGGTAGAAAATTGGTATTTTTATTGAAAATTAATTTTCTTAAATCCATTGTTTAAACTATTTACTTGAAAATGTATGTAATTGGTTGAAAAATCTTTTTTTCTGGTAAAAAAATTTAATTTTTGGATGAAAAATCCACTATTGGGTTTAAAAAAGTATGTATTTTATTGAAAACCAATATCTCTGGGTCGAAAATTAATTTTCTATGTTGAAAATTGATCTGTTTGGGTAAAAATTTAAGTATTTGGTTGAAAATTCAACTATTTTGCAGAGAACTCATCCTTTTCGTTAAAATGCAACTATTTTGTTGAAAACTCGTAATTTTGGTTCAAAATGAGCATCAATTTTTGGTTCAAATATCAAATATTATATGTTTTATTAAGAATACATTTTTTTCGTTGAAAATTCAATTAGTTAGTTTTTTATTACCCTTATGTAAGTTCAGAAAGAAAAATTTTTCGGTAATAATTACGTAACGATGGGGGTTAAAACGGTGGGATTTTTAGTGTAATTTTTTTAGAAATAGTAGAAAAATAGTGTCGTCGCTAAAAAAAGGGATAGAATAGTGCTAATAGTGTGGCGAGTCCGAGGACTAAATTAAATGAAACTAAATTAACTAAATTCTAAATTGTAGAAATAACGTCTTTACCAAATCAGCGACAATATTTCCAGAAGATGCAACCCACTGCACAACCAATTCATAAGAATGATCAGCTTTGAAGACAGATTGATATCTTAAATGTCCCCATTCGATTCTATCACTTTTATTGTTTATATCAATATCTAGATGAGTATGCTTATAGGGAGGAACTGAAACAAAGTAATTAAAATTAAGTTAAAAATAAAAGAGTTAATTTTATTTTATTATTAAAATCTTCTCAAATATTTTGAAATACTTTGTAGTCTTTAAAATCTTTATGAAATCTTTGTGAAATCTTCTATGAAACCTATGAAAAACACCTTTACGAAATATTGAAATCTTCTCAAATATTTTTAAATACTTCGTAATCTTTAAAATACTTATAAAATCGTTTTAAAATATTAGAAACCTTTTGAGATCTATGTGATCGTTCAAATCTTGGTGAAATCTTTGAAATATTTGTAAAACCATTGTGAATTAGTTAAAATCTTCTTTCATATTTTGAAATAATATTTATTCTTGAAGCTCTGTGTGAAATCGGTTTTAAATTTTAGAAACCTTTAGAAATATTTGTGAAGTATTAAATGTTTGTCAAATCATTGAAATCCTTGTAAAATATTTATAAATATATGAAATTATTGAAATATTCTAAAACATTTTACAGTAATTTCATAATCTTTGAAATCTTTTAAAATCTCTGTGAAACCTTTAAAATATTTATGAAATCTTCTATGAAATCTATGAAAAACACCTTTACGAAATATTGAAATCTTCTAAAACATTTGTAAATACTTTGTAATCTTTAAAACCTTTATGAAATCTTTAAAATCTTGGTGAAATCTTTGTGAAACCATTGGGAATTAGTTTAAATCTTCTCTAATATTTTGAAATAATATTTATTCTTTAAAATCTGTATGAAATTTGTTTTAAATCTTAGAAACGTTTTGAAATCTTTGTGAAGTATTAAATGTTTGTGAATTCATTGAAATCCTTGTAAAATATTTCGAAATACAAGAAATGTTTATGAAATTATTTAAATATTCTAAATATTCTAAATATTCTAAAACATTTTTAACTAACTTTTTAATCTTTGAAGTCTTTTTAAATTTCTGTGAAACCTTTAAAACATTTTTCAAGTCTTCTAAAACATTTGTAAATACTTTGTAATCTTTAAAACCTTTATGAAATCTTTTTGAAATATTGGAAACCTTTCGAGATCTATGTAATCTTTAAAATCTTGGTGAAATCTTTGTGAAACCATTGGGAATTAGTTTAAATCTTCTCTAATATTTTGAAATAATATTTATTCTTTAAAATCTGTATGAAATTTGTTTTAAATCTTAGAAACGTTTTGAAATCTTTGTGAAGTATTAAATGTTTGTGAATTCATTGAAATCCTTGTAAAATATTTCGAAATACAAGAAATGTTTATGAAATTATTTAAATATTCTAAATATTCTAAAACATTTTTAACTAACTTTGTAATCTTTGAAGTCTTTTTAAATCTCTGTGAAAACTTTAAAATTTTTTTCAAATCTTCTAAAACATTTGTAAATACTTTGTAATCTTTAAAACCTTTATGAAATCTTTCTGAAATATTAGAACATTTTTGAGATCTATGTAATCTTTAAAATCTTTGTGAAACCATTGTGAATTAGTTTAAATCTTCTCTAATATTTTGAAATAATATTTATTCTTTAAAATCTGTATGAA
>NC_046662.1:40248192-40255446 GCF_010883055.1 Belonocnema kinseyi | reverse complement strand
TTGAAGTCTTTTTAAATTTCTGCGAAACCTTTAAAACATTTTTCAAATCTTCTAAAACGTTTGTAAATACTTTGTAATCTTTAAAACCTTTATGAAATCTTTTTGAAATATTGGAAACCTTTCGAGATCTATGTAATCGTTCAAATTTTGGTGAAATCTTTGAAATCCTTGTGAAACCATTGTGAATTAGTTTAAATCTTCTCTAATATTTTGAAATAATATTTATTCTTTAAAATCTGTATGAAATCTGTTTTAAATCTTAGAAACGTTTAGAAATCTTTGTGAAGTATTAAATGTTTGTGAATTCATTGAAATCCTTGTAAAGTATCTCGAAATATATGAAATCTTTATGAAATTATTTAAATACTCTAAAACATTTTTAAGCCATTTTGTAATCTTTGAAATCTTTTAAAATCTTTATGAAACCTTTAAAATATTTGTGAAATCTTCTATGAACCCTTCTAAAAACAAATTTACGAAATATGTAAATCTTCTAAAACATTTGTAAATACTTTGCAATCTTTAAAATCTTTGTGAAATTATTTAAATCCTCTAACCCATTTTTGAATACTTTGAAATATTTTTAAATCCTGTGAAATCATTCAAATCTTTGTGAAATCTTGTATGAAATCTTTGAAATCTTTTTGAAATTCTAGAAATCTTTTCGAAATCATTTAAATCTTCTAAAATATTTTGAAATGCTTTGCTATCTGTGAAATGTTTGTTATATTTTTCTAATATATTAAAATCTTTGTAAAAACTTTTGAAATCTTTGTTGAAATCATTGAAAACGTTAAGAAACCATGGACATTTTCTACAATATTCAGCAATACTTTGTAATCTTTTAAAAATGTAATGAAATATTTATGAAATTTGTAAAATCTTTATGAAATGTTTGAAATATTTGTGAAACCAATTGAAACATTTATTAAAACTTTGTGAAACCTTTTGAAATCTTTATGAAATCACTGCAATTTTCTCAATTTAAAAATACTTTGTAGTCTTTTAAAATCTTTTATGTAAAATCTCTGTAAAATCTTTAAAATCTTCGTGAAACCATTGAAATCTCTGTAAAGTCACTGCAATCTTCTGACACATTTTAAAATACTTTGTAATCTTTTAAAATAGCTGTGAAATCATTAAAATCTTCGTAAAACCATTGAAATCTTTAAAAAATATTCGAAACCATTTGAATTCTATGAAATATTTCAAAATATTTCTGAAATTATTTAAATCTTTAAATAATTATTAAAAGAAAGTTAAAAAATTTATGAAATATAAATTAATGTTTTATAAATATTCAGATCTTTATGACATATTTGAAATCATTGTGAATTTATTGTAATTTCGTCAAATATTTTGAAATACTTTGTAATCTTTAAAAATTTTATGAAATATTTACGAAATCGTTGAAATATTCTCTTGTATTTTGAAATAATTTGTAATCTTTAAATTCTGTATTAAACAAGTTTTTTAAACCTTGGAAATCTTTTGAAATCTTTATAAAGTCTGAAATCTTTGTGAAATTATTTAAATCTTCTAAAACAGCCTTGAATAATATTGTAATCTTTCATATCTTTTAAAATCTCAGTGAAATATTTACATTCTTTGTGAAATCTTTGCGAAATGATTGGCATCTTCTCAAATATTTTAAAATACTGTGTAATCTTTAAATTCTTTGTAAAATCTTCTTTGGGATCTATGAAAAACACCTTTATATAATCATTGAAATCTTTTTAAACATTTTTAAATACTTTATAATCTTTAAAAATCTTTTAAATTCATTATGAAATCTTTGAAATCTTTGTGAAATATTTTTAAATATTTTTAACTCTCTGTGAAATCTTTAAAATCCTTGTGAAATTTTGTGAAATATTTGTGAATTCATTAAAAGATTGATTAAATCTTTATGAAATCATTGAAAGATTAATTAAATCTTTACAAAATCTTTTGAAATCTTTGTTAAAACACTGAAATCTTCTCAAATATATTTAAATACTGAGTAACCTTTTTAAATCTCTGTAAAATTGTCAAAATCTTTGTGAAATTTCTTAAAATCTTTGTGAAATCACTGAAATCTTCTAAAATATTTTTAAATACTATGTAATCTTTTTAAATCGCTAAAAATCTCTGTAAAATTTTAAAAATCTTTGTGAAACCAATGAAATCTCTGTAAAATCATTGAAATCCTTGTTAAATACTTTGCAATATTTAAAAACTGTATTAAATCTTAGAAATGTTTTGAAACCTTGAAATCTTCTAAAACAAATTTTATTTCTTTGTAACCTTTAAAATCTTTAAAAATATTTCTGAAATATTTAAAATATTTGCGAAATCATTGAAATGTTTATTAAATCTTTTGAGAAATGTTTGTGAAATCTTCTCAAATAATTCTAATCTTTTAAAAACTTTGTGAAATCATTTAAAGCTTTGTGAATCCATTATAATCTGCGAAAAATCATTGCAAAGTTTGTAATATTTGTGAAATAATTGTGGATTCGTTAAAATCTTCTCAAATATTTCAAAAAAATTTTTTAATATTTAAAATCTTCATGAATCTTTTTGAAATAATAGAATTCTTTTGAAATCTATGAAGTATTCAAAATATTTGTGAATTCTTTATGAAATCCTTGCGAAATTATTGTAACATTTATTCATTCTTTTTGAAATCCTCGTGAAATCATTGAAATCTTTATAAAATCATTCTAAATTCATTCGAATCTTTGAAACCATTTGAAATCTATGAAAATTTCAACAAATTTGTGAATTTTGTAAAATTTTTTAAACCTTTTTTGAAATTACGAAAAATTTGTATGAAATCATGGAAATCTTTTACAATATTGTGTAATCATTGTGTAATCTTGAAAATCTTTGTGAATTTTTTTTGAAATCTTAGAAATATTTGAAATCTCTGTGAAATCATTGAAATCCTCTCAAATATTTTGAAATACTTTGCTATCTATGAAAGGTTTTTTAAATCTTTGCAATACTTTGAAATCGTAACGAAATCTTCTACAATATTTAGAAACACTTTAAAATCTTTGTGAAATTACTCAAATTTTCTGAAATATTTTAAAATACTTTTTAATCTTCTAAAATCTCTCAAACTCTCTGTAAAATCTTAAAAATCTTTGTGAAATACTTTGTAATATATAAAATCTGTATCAAATATTAGAAATCTTCTGAAAACTTTGTGAAATCTTGAAATCTTTGTAAAATTATTGAAATCATCTTAAACATTTTTAAATTTGTTGTTACCTTTAATATATATTAAAATCTCTTTGAAGTCTTTAAAATCTTTGTGAAATCTTTAAAATCATTGAAATCTTCGTGAAATCACTGAAATTTTTGTGAAATCATTGTAAATTCATTGAAATGTTTTGAAGCCTATTGAACAAGAAATCTTGATCACGGAATATTTTGAAATACTTTGTAATCTTTAAAATATTTATGAAATATTTTTGAAATATTATAAACCCTTTAAAATCTATGAAAACTTTCAAATAATTGTGAATTTTTTTTATGAAATCATTGAAATCTTTGTGAAATATTTTTGAAATCATTGACATTTTTGCGAATTTTAAAAAATATTCTGCAATATTTAAAATATATGTGAATTTTTTTTAAATCTTAGAAATCTTTGGAAATCTTTGTGAAACCGTTGAAATCTTTGTAAAATCACTAAAATCTTTGTAAAATACTTTGTAATATTTAAAATCTGTATGAAATCTTATAAATCTTTTTGAAACTTTATGAAATCTTTGTAAAATGATTGAAATCTTCTATAACATTTTTAAATACTTCGTAATCTTTAAACCCTTTTTAAATCTCTGTGAAATCTTTCAAATCATTGTGAAACCTTTGAAATGTTCATAAAATCATAGAAGTTTTTGTGAAATCTTTGTGAATTTATTGAAATCTTCTCAAATATTTTGAAATACTTTGTAATCTTTAAAGTATTTATGAAATTTTTTGTTCAAATCATTGAAAGGTTTATAAAATCTTTGAAAAATTATTGTGAAAGCATTGAAATATTAAAAGTGTTTAAAAATATATTGTAATCTTTTGAAATATTTTTTAATATTTTTAAATACACAAATCTTTTAAAATCTTTGATATAAAATCTATATGAAGTCTTTAAAAGCTTTGTGAAACGACTGAAATCCTCCTTAAATTATTGAATTCTTTATGGAATCATTGTGAATTCATTGAAATCCGTAAAACCTTTTAAAATCTATGACAACTTTAAAATATATGTGATTTTTGTTATGAAATCTTTGAAATATTTGTGAAATATTTTGAAAAGTCTTTGTTCAAAACAATGAAACGTTTATAAAATCTTTGCACAATCATTGTGAAAGCATTGAAATATTAAAAGTGTTTTAAAATATACTGTAATCTTTTGAAATGTTTCTCAAATATTTAAATTACTTGTGAAATCATTGAAATATTTATTGAATTTTTTTTAACTCAGTGAAATTGTTAACATTTTTATAAAACCTTTGAAGTCTTCGAGAAATCTTTGAAATATTTGTCAAATAATTGTGAATTCGTTGAAATCTTCTTAAATATTTCTAAATATTTTGTAATATTTACAATCTTCATAAAATATTTTTAAAATAGTAGAAAACTTTTGAAATCTATGAAATATTAAAAATATTTTTGAATTCTTTATGAAATCGTTGTAAAATCATTGTAATATTTATTCATTATTTTTGCAATCTTTGTAAAATCATTGAAATCTTTGAAACATTTTGAAATCTATGAAAACTTTAAAATATTTGTGAATTTTTTATGAAATCTTTCAAATCTTCATGAAATCATTGAAATTTTTTGAAACCTTTGTTGAAATCATTGAAATCGTTACGAAATCATTTAAATCTTCTACGATATAATAGAAATACTTTTTAATCATTCATTGAAATGTTTATGAAATCACTAAAATCTTTCAAATATTTCTAAATACTTTTTAACATTTTAAAATTTTTGTCAAATCTTTTTGAAATCACTTAAATCTTCTTGAATATTTTAAAATATTTAAAAATATTTTTTAATTTCTTGTAATCTTTTAAAATATTTTATATGAAATCTCTGTCAATTCATTTAAATCTTCTACAATATATAGAAATACTTTGCAATCATTCATTGAAATGTTTATGAAATCTTTCAGAAATCATTGTGAAATCATATTTTTAAATCTTTGTGAAATCTTTGTGAAATCACTGACATTTTTGCAAATTTTTTAAAATATTGTGTAATATTTCAAATTTTTGTGAAAATTTTTGTCAATCTTAGGCAATTGTTTGAAACCGTTGTAATAGTTGTAAAATCATTGAAATCTTTGTGAAATACTTTGTAATATTTAAAATCTGTATGAAATCTTAGAAATCCTTTAAAACTTTTGTGAAATCTTGCAATCTTTGTAAAATTATTGAAATCTTCTAAAACATTTCTAAATACTACGTAATCTTTAAAATACTTTAAAATCTCTGTGAAATCTTTAAAATAATTGTGAAACCTTTGAAATCTTCTCAAATATTTTTTAATCTTTAATGTATTTATGAAATTTTTTTGAAATATTAGAAAGCTTGTCAAATCTATGAAAACATTCAAATAATTTTTTATTTTTTGATGAAATCTTTGAAATATTTTGCAATCTTTGTGAAATATTTGAAATCTAATAAAATATTCTGAAATACTTCGCTATCTATAAAATCTTTGTTGAAATCTTTTAGAAATCATTAAAATCTTTTATATATTTCTAAATACTTTTTAATATTTTTAAATCTTTGTTTAATCTTTTTGAAATCACTTAAGCCTTCCTAAATATTTTTAAATGCTTTGTAATCTTTTAAAATATTTTATATAAAATCTCCGTGAAATCCTTAAAATCTTTGTGAAACCACTGAAATCTTTAGAAATTTTTGTGAAATCTTTGTAAAATAAGTAAAAATCTTCAAAAATATAATGATGTATATTTTTATATCTTTGAAATCGTTCTGAAATCTTATAAAACCTTTAAAATCTTTTCGAAACTTTGAAATCGTTTAATCTTTATAAACTATTTTGAAACCTATAAATCAAAACTTACCTCTACAGTCTCCTTCATCATTTGAATCTATTATATCTATATCGTCTCTCAAAAAAATTGGGACATTAGATTCGTCTACAGTATCACAGCTTGGAATAGCTATTGGTGATGAGACATTAGAAAGAATTGTGGACGCCGTTCGTTCGCACCAACCTTTCGGGGCCCTTGTTTCTATTTCCACCCACTCATTTTCAAAACTTTGAAGATCACCAAGAGGTGGAGTATAATCAGGTGCTATAATACAAAATAAAAAAAAAATAACAATAAGTTTCATATTTTATATTAAAATTTTTTGTTATTGGAAATAAAATGTAATTTATATCCTACATAAAATAATAATTTCATCATTAAATTATTGTAAATACAAATGATGAAAAGTATTTAGACTCCTAGGTAAATTATTTATTCAGTTATTTTACCTTTCTGGCTCTCCTTTTCCTGCACAATGTGATATAAATAAAATCCTAGAATAAAAGGCTTTGAAAAATCCCCTGAAGCGTGACATATGAGCCTCTCATTTATCATACCCTACAAAATAAATTACAATTAATTTAATTACATATTTTTAAAATTTCGGTAGGACACGCCATTTTTTTTAATTCATACTTTTAATCAATTCAATTAACCGAGGGGAGGGATTGATCACTCTTGTACTATGGTCTTAGTTTTTATGAAATCTTTCAAATTTCTTGAAATCTACGAGGGTAGTTCAATAAGTCCTTAGAATGAAGTATAAAAACAATTTTTTTTGGGTAAATTTTTTTTATTTTTCAACATAATCTCCTTGGAGCTCTATACACTTGGTCAATCGCTTTTCAAGGTTTTTTAATCCTACAGAAAAGTGCGTTTTCGGAAGTTCCTCAAAATAAGCACTTACAGAGGCAATGACGTCTTCGTTGTCAGGAAATCTCTGTCCACCGAGCCATTTTTTCAAGTTTGGAAATAAGAAAAAGTCACTGGGGGCTAAATCTGATGAATACGGTGGGTGTTCGACCAATTCGAATTTTAGTTCTTCAATTTTAGCCATTGAAACGAAGCATGTATGAACTCGGGCGTTGTCATGATGAAAGAGAATTTTTTTTTCTCGCCAAATGTGGTCGTTTTTTTTAAATTTCTTCTTTCAGCTGCTCTAATAATGATGCATAATATTCACCAGTGATTGT
>NC_046662.1:40240203-40248092 GCF_010883055.1 Belonocnema kinseyi | reverse complement strand
GTGGTTCGTCACTTATTGATGTACGACCACGCTTAAATTCATTTACCCAGTTATAAACCGTTGCTGAGGCAGGGGCAGATGTGCCATGAACTGAGTCCAATTAATTTTTTATCTCATATGGTGTTAAACCCTTTAAATGAAAAATGTTTGATTACCGCTCTGAACTAGTTTTTTTCCATTTTTCTTGACGAACAATTTTTTTTTCAATTGGTTATAAAAACACGTAAACTCAGAAGATGTGGACTGTGACTGCACCATATATCTAGTCGGGAGTGGTGCTGACTGAAAACAGATGATTTGGAGCGATTCGCGCGCCATCTGTTGGTCATTCTAAGGACTTATTGAACTACCCTCGTACATGAAAATTTTGAAATATTTGTGAAATCATTTAATTCTTCGTACTTTTATGAAATTATTTGAAATCTAAGAAATATTCAAAAATATTTTTAAATACTTTGAAATCTTTGTGAAACCTTTGAAATATTCACGAAATCATTGAAATCTGCTAAAATATTTTGAAATACTTTTTAATCTTTAAAAATTTTGTGAAATTTTGAATATCTTTTAAAATCTTTGAAATATTGGTGAAACCATTTAAAATCTTCGAAATCCTTAAGATCTTGTGAAACCTTTTGAAATCTATGAAATCTTAGCGAAATAATTGAAATGTAAAATATTTTGAAATATTTGTGAAATCTCCTTGACGTCATTAAAAATCTTCAAAAACCTTTGTTAAATCTATGAAATGTTTGCGAAATCATCTAATTCTTCTAAAATATTTCAAAAAAGTTTGTGAAATCATGGAAATCTTCTCTAATATTTTAAAATACTTTGTAATCTTTGAAATATAAGGAATATTTTGAAATCTATGAAATCTATGAAATCTATGAAATCTTCGAAAGCTTTTTGAAATATTTTAACTATTTGTGCAATTATATAAATCGTTTTGAAACTTTTGAAATCTTTGCGAAATAATTGAAATCTTATAACATATTTTAAAGAGCTTTTTAATTTTTGAAATGTTTTTAAAATCATTTTAATCTTTTTGTAAATTTTTAAAGTCTATGAAATCTTTTCGAATATTTTGAAATACTTTTTAATCTTTAAAAGTTTGTAAACTTTTGAATATATTTCAATATCTTTGAAATATTTGTGAAATCATTTAAACTCTTCAAAATCATTAAAAACTTTTGTGAAACTTTTTGATATCTATAAATTCTTAGCGAAATATTTGTGAAATATTCTTGAAGTCATTAAAAATCTTCAAAAACCTTTGTTAAATCTATGAAATGCTTGCGAAATCATGAAAATCTTCTAAGATATTTCGAAAAAGTTTGAAAAGTTTGTGAAATCATTGAAATCTTCTCTAACATTTTAAAATACTTTGTAATCTTTGAAATATAAGAAATATTTTGAAATCTATGAAATCTTCGAAAGCTTTTTGAAATATTTTAACTATTTGTGAAATTATAGAAATCTTATTGAAACATTTGAAATTCTTGCGGAATAATTGAAATTTTATAACATATTTTAAAAAGCTTAATTTTTGAAAGGTTTGTTAATAAAATATATTGAAAAACTTTCTAATCTTTGAAATTTTTGAATATCTTTCAAAATATTTGGAATATTTGTGAAATCCTTTAAATTCTTCGAAATCTTTTAAATCTTTCTGAAACCTTTTGAAATCTATTTAATCTTAGAGAAATAATTGAAATCTAAAATAGTTGGAAATATTTGTAATCATTGAAAAGTTTGTAAAATCTTTGAAATATTTGTGAAATATTCTTGAAGTCAATAAAAATCTTCAAAAACATTTGTGAAATCTTTTCGAAATCATTAAAATCTTCTAAAATATTTCTAAATACTTTAAAATTTTGTGAAATCATTGAAATCGTCTAATATTTTAAAATACTTTGTAACCTTTGAAATATAAGAAATATTTTCAAATTTATGAAATCTTCGAAAGCTATTTGAAATCCTTACGGAATGATTGTGATTTTACAACATATTTTAAAAAGCTTCTTAATTTTTGAAAGGTTTGTTAATAAAATATATTGAAATACTTTGTAATCTTTGCAATTTCTGTGAACTTATTGAAAACTTTATGAAATATTTTGTGAAATCTGTTGAAATTTTTGTGAAATCATTGAGATCTTCACGAAATCATTAAAATCTGCTAAAATGTTTTGAAATCTTTGCAAAATCATTTAATTCTTCGTACATTTTTGAAATTTTAAAAATATTAAAAAATATGTACATGGAATCTTTGTGAAACCTTTTAAATCTGCACGAAATAATTGAAATCTCCTAAAATATTTTGAAATACTTTTTAATCTTTAAAAAGTTTGTAAAATTTTTAATATCTTTCAAAACCTTTGAAATATTGGTGAAAACATTTAAAATCTTCGAAATCCTTAAGACCTTTGTGAAACCTTTTGAAATCTATGAAATCTTAGCGAAATAATTGAAATCTAAAATATTTTGAAATATTTGTAATCATTGAAAAGTTTGTAAAATCTTTGAAATATTTTGAAATATTTGTGAAATATTTTTGAAGTGATTAAAAATCTTCAAAAACCTTAGTGAAATCTATAAAATCTTTGCGAAATCATTAAAATCTTCTAAAATATTCAAAATACTTTGAAAAATTTGTGAAATCATTGAAATCTTCTCTAACATTTTAAAATACTTTGTAATCTTTGAAATATAAGAAATATTTTGAAATCTATGAAATCTTCGAAAGCTTTTTGAAATCTTTTAACTATTTGTGCAATTATAGAAATCTTTTTAAAACATTTAAAATCTTTGCGAAACAATTGAAATCTTATAATATATTTTAAAAAGCTTCTTAATTTTTGAAAGGTTTGTTAATAAAATATATTGTAAAACTTTGCAATCTTTAAAACTTTTCTGAACCTATTGAAAACTTTATGAAATATTTGTGAAATATTTTTAAATCTTTGTGAAATCATTTAATTCTTCCTGCATTTTTGAAATCTTACAAATATTTAAAAATATGTA
The DNA here is from genome assembly GCF_010883055.1 of Belonocnema kinseyi. Lineage (NCBI taxonomy): Eukaryota > Metazoa > Arthropoda > Insecta > Hymenoptera > Cynipidae > Belonocnema > Belonocnema kinseyi. The sequence continues at coordinate 40,245,071 of NC_046662.1, read as the reverse complement.
CATAAAATATTTGCGAAACCTTTTAAATCTTCACGAAATAATTGAAATCTGCTAAAATATTTTGAAATACTTTTTAATATTTAAAAATTTTGTAAAATTTTGAATACATTTCAAAATCTTTGAAACCTTGAAGATCTTTGTGAAATCTTTTGAAATCTATGAAATCTTAGCGAAATAATTGAAATCTAAAATATTTGCAATCATTGAAAAGTTTGTAAAATCTTGGAAATATTTTGAAATATTCTTGAAGTCATTAGACACATTCAAAAACCTTTGTGAAATCGATGACAAGTTTGCGAAATCATTAAAATCTTCTACAATGTTTCGCAAAATTTTGTGAAATCTTTGAAATCTTCTCTAATATTTTAAAATACTTTGTAATCTTTTAAATGTGAGAAATATTTTGAAATCTATGAAATCTTCGAAACCTTTTTGAAATCATTGAACTATTTGTGAAATTATAGAAATCGTTTTTAAAAATTTGAAATCTTTGCAAAATAATTGAAATCTTATAACATATTTTAAAAAGATTCTTATTTTTTGAAAGGTTTATCAGTCAAATATATTGAAAAACTTTGTAATGTTTGACATTTTTGTGAACTTATTGAAAACTTTATGAAGCAAGTAGCTGTAATGGAGAAAAAATAAATTACAAAAACTTCTTCAAATAATCAATTATCGTCAGTTTCAAATTTTTGTTATAAAAAAGAATGTTTTTTCTTTCTTAAGATATTACTGATAATATCATTTCAATTCTTAAAATCACAGAAAACTTATTTTTTCCTTCATAAAAATTTTCATAAAAATTTAAACCTTGAATTTACAAGTTCTCCAAATACTTTACAATAAAAGTTATTTCTTTGTTATTTCTAAATCATATTATTTTAAAAAATTAAAAAATGTTCCACTGCACTTATTTCTTTTTTGAATTGCATATTTTAAAATATAAATTTTTTAAATTGGAAATTGTACATACCTGCATAATACCAACAGCACTTTCAACAGTTACTCCTCCATCAATGTGATTATTTAACCACTGAACAGCATCTGCGCTTACAAAAGTTTGACTGGGAAGAGAGGGATGCTGTGTAAAAAAACCTACCCCCGACAAAGGGTGTTTTAAGGCCTCCAAAATTTCAGAATTCGAGGCACTGCTTTTTATTTTTGTGACTTCGGCATTATTGCTAGAATTTTGGTTTTTAAATCATTAGATATATGTTTCATTTTTTATCAATTAATTCTATAGAGCGTCTACTCAAATCCCGAAAAGAAATTCCTTGAAAATTCCAGTTTTTCTTTTGTATAATTTTCCGCAGAACGGGGCCATTCAAGTGTTTTCTTTAAATTATTACAATTAATTTAAAAACTTTGGACAAATTATAAAGTATTCATAAATATACTATCACAATCGCATAATAAATTAATAATAAAAACATAAAGAATTATTTCTTGAATTTGTTCCTAAAGTCGAAGCATTTAAATAATAATTCAAACGAATTTTTATTTGATTTTAATTATTTGAAATTTTGTGCATGAAATTAATATGGGTACTACATAAAATTAAATTTAAAACGCTTCAAATTTCTAATAATTTTAGTAACAATACTGCATTTTGAACAATACAGATGAATTTTTAACGAAAAAAGATAAATTTCCCACCCAAAATGGAATGGTACAATTTTCAGTTCAAAAAGTAATTTTCAAACAAAAATAAAACTGAATTTTTAAACAAAATAGTTCAATTTTTCAGGAACGTGATGAATTTTCGACTAAAATAATTAATCTTCAACAAAAAAATAAAATTATAACACAAAAGTTTATTTTTCAACCAAGTAATGGAATGAAAAAAAAATTAATTCTCAAAGAAAAATGCAATAGTTGATATTAAAACAAAAAAGGATTGATATTTTTATCAAAAACAGATAAGCAAAACCAAAAGGTGAATTTTCAGCTAAGAATGATTTTTCACTCGGGAGAAAAAGAAAGACAACCAAAAATTTCCATTTAACTATATTAATTGTCAACAAAATAGTTAAATTTTCTACTGGAGAAGTTGAATTTTCATTTGAAAAAAATTAATTTTCAACCAAAAAACGAAATCCGAATAAAATAGTTCATTTTTCAACCAAACAAATCAATTTTCAATTAAAATGATGAATCTTAACCAAAAAAAAAAGATTACAAAATGCGAATTTGAACTAATATTGACTTTTCACTCGAAAAAAATCGACTAAATTGCTGAATTTTGAAGCAAAAAGATGAATTTCCAATCAAAAAGATTAATTTTGTGTGAGAAGCAACGCATTTTTAACAAAATATATTAATTTTAATATTAAATACATAAATTTTTACTAAGAAATTTCTTAAAATTTCTTTAAAAAAATTAACTTTCAACGAAAGAGATACATTTTGATCTAAAATGATGGAATATTCAACTGGAGTAGTTTAATTTTCAGTTATAAAAAATGTATTTTCAAACCACAAAAAAAATTCTCAACAAAGTAGTTAAATTTGCAACCAGAGATGAATTTTCAATTAAAATGATGAACCCTCAACCAAAAAAATAAGTTTCTGAAAACGGTTTAACTTTCAACCAAAAATTTGATAGATGATATTGAAACCAACAAAAAATTATTTTAAATCAAAAATAGATAAATATAGCCAAAAAAAAACGCGAATTTTCAACTAAGAATGGTTTATCCCACGGGAGAAAAAAATGTAAACGAAACTCTTAAATTCTCAAGCAAAAAGATTAATTTTATATGAAAAAGGACGAATATTTAACAAAATATGCACACGAATTTTCACCTAAAATAGTGGAATAATTTACTGGATTAGTTACATTTTCAGTTACCTAAATTATGTTTTTTTTTTAAATTAAATAATAATATTTAACTCGAGTAGTTTAATTTTCAGTTTAAAAAAATGCATTTTCAAACTATAGGAAAAACGAATTCTCAACAAAATAGTTGAATCTGCAGACATATATATGAAATTTCAACTAAAATAATAAATCTACAACGAAAAAAAATATTTAACAAAAAAATGTAACTATTAACAAATAAAGATCAATTTTAAGTGAAAAATTTAATAGTTGATATTAAAACAAAAAAAGATTATAATTTTTAATTAGGAACAGTTAAATGCAACCAAAAGAGGCGAATTATTAACAAGAGTTTAATTTTCAAGTAAGAATGATTTTTCACTCGAGGGAAAATAAATTTCAGCCAAACTGACAAGTTTCAACTATAAATAGAATAGTGAAATTTTCACTTTAAAAAATTAATTTAAAAAAACAAATTTGCAGCCAAATAGGTAAATGCAGTAATATAAAGATACTTTTACAAATGAAAAAAACATTTTTACTTAATTTTATGTAAAATTGAAAAAAATTAGGCACGCTCCCAAAAAAAATTCTTTGACTTTAAACAAATGCCCTGCCAACTCCAGGTTTTCAGGTGAGTAGACACCCTGTTATAAGAAATGTTGTGAATTAATAATTAATGATAGGACAAACACCTATCGTCACAAAAAAAAGAAACGAATTTGCAACAAAATAGGTAAATGCAGTCATATAAAGATACTTTTAAAAATGAAAAAACATTGTTATTTAATTTCATGTACAATTGAAAAAAATTAGGCACGCTCCCGAAAAAAATTCCTTGACTTTAAACAAATGCCCTACCAATTCCAGGTTTTTCAGGTGAGTAGACACCCTGTTATAAGAAATGTTTTAAATTAATAATTAATGATAGGACAAACACCTATCTTAAAAAAAAACAAATTTACAACAAAACAGTTAAATGCAGTAATATAAAGATACTTTTACAAATGAAAAAACATTGTTATTTAATTTGATGTACAACTGAAAAAAATTAGACACGCTCCCAAAAAAAAATTCCTTGACTTTAAAAAAATTCCCTGACAATTACAGATTTTTCAGGTGAGTAGACACCCTGTTATAAGAAATGTTTTGAATTAATAATAATCATAGGACAAAAACCTCTCTTCACTTGTATCCAGATGATCTTGTTGTTGTTCCAGAGAAAGAGGTAAGACTGCTTCACTCGCTGGAGAAACCCTTCCTCTATCCAAGACTTTAGAACCAGATCTGATAATTGAAAATGATATAATTATCAATAAAAATAGATCATTTATATGCAAATAATAAATTGAGACGCTTTTCTAAGCTACAACTTGTTTCATATAGAATATTTTTGCCCTTGTAATAAAATACTCATTACTTCTAATTATTAATTTTTCAACGGCTCAACAAAAAGGGCGAAAAAATTACTAGATAATAAAGTCTGAATAGAAATAAAAAATGCTACTACTACCACCAAAATAAACCAAACTGTTAAATACGGTAAAGCGGCTAGCCAAAAAAATTCTTTTATCAGATAAAAATACATACTTGTTTGAAAAAACACACGCATGTGTAAGGGGAACCTCCTTACAGTGGATAATGCAACCTACAGTGGATAATCATTAATTCAGAGAACAAATAAAAGAAAAATAATTTATTTTCATTTATTAACCCTCAAACGGTACACTGGTACGAATTCGCACCCGAAGTTTTTTCATTTTTTTTTTTTTGGCATTTACGCAAACATAGCTGCAGCAGATTATCACCACGTATATTAAATATACAGGGTGGACACGCTGGGGCTTACGTACATGGCCAGTTGAATGCTACCCGAATTACACAATAGCAGGGTAGAAGCCATTACACAGGTGTATTTTTATATTTCGCGCCTTTAAAGTTGCATTCGGCCAAGTCCGTGCATCTTCGGATCAAGTTTATGAGAGTTTCCATGGTTGCGTTCGAAACTTCAAGCGGTTATGTTCAGATTCACCTGTTTGCCCTA
>NC_046662.1:40219710-40240103 GCF_010883055.1 Belonocnema kinseyi | reverse complement strand
TTTGTCACTGAGCAGCTATTCTATAATGGTATTAGCAAAGAAAAAAAAATTACGTTTACTTCTCAGTTCACATGTCTCACTTCATTATTAATTAAACACTGTCATTATTTGTAATTACTATATAACATAACCTATATTGTTTTGACACTTGTATCCATTTGAAGTTTCGAACGCAACCATAGAAACTTCATAAACTTGATCCGAAGATGCACGGACTTGACGGAATGGCCAATCCGAATGAAACTTTAAAGGCGCGAAATATGAAAATAACCCTGTATAATGGCTTCTGCCCTGCTGTCATGCAATTCGGATAGCATTCAACTCGCCATGTATGTAAGCCCCAGCGTGTCCACCCTGTATATGTTAAATATGTGTAATATATGCTAGTTGTTTATTATATGTTCATTATATAAAATCATTAATATTAACATTGTAAACAAGCCAATTCGCACCAGTGTACGTGTTAATAGTGTCTTGACTGTTGATTAAATTATATTAATTATTTTACATATATTCGGACTTTTAAATAATAATTATCCACTGTAGGAAGGTGGCCCCTACTTGTATAAATTATAAAAGAAAGTGCAGAGACAATTTTACGCATGCAAAGAGAAGTTGCGAAAGGGAAAAATTAGAACATGATGATAACGAATAACATACAGTTGTGATTGATTGTGATTGTAGTAGTTGATGGCCTGATGGACCTGCAATATTTGTTTTTTTTTTCAATTTCATTATGATTTCGTGAGTAGTATTTTTGAAACGAAGAGATGTTTAATTTTAAAGAGAATTAATTAATCCTTAATTCAGGCTTCAGAACATTTTACTTTCTACCCCGAGAAGATAAATTTTCAGCGAAAAAATTTATTTTTATTCAAGTAGTTGAATTTTCAACACAAAAAGAATTAATTTTTAACCAGACAGTTGCATTTAGAATCAAAAACCTTTCAACCAAAACATACAATATTTTAATAAAAATTTGAATTTTTAACCAAGTAGTTGAATTTTCCTTTTTTAATCAAATAGTTTGGGTTTATGTACAATTGTTGAATTTTGAAGCCAAAAAGACCATTTTTCTATGAAACATTGGAAATTTCATCAAAAAAATTTAATAATAAACAAACCGTGAATTTTTCGACCAAATAGTTGAATTTTTGACCAAAATGTTGAAATTTTAAGCCCAGCAGACTATTTTTATATTATATCAAATTATAAATTGTTAACCCAAAAATATTAATTTTTAACAGAAAAGTTAATTTTTAACCAAATAGTTAAATTCTCAACCAAATACATAGTTAAATAAACAAAGAAACTAAAATAATTTTCAAGTAGGTGGTTACATATGCAACCAATAAAGATGACTTTTTAATAAAGTAGTTGAATTTTCAAAAAAAAAAATTAAATTTTTTAACTAAGAGATGAATTTTGAACAAAAAATCTAAGAGTACACTTTTAAACTAAAAATAATTTACTTTCAACAAAAAAGAGGACTTTACCGGGTCCATATCATGTCACATGCGGCAAGTCTCTGTGCGGCATGTCACATCTGGGGCATGTCACATCTGCGGCATGTCACATCTGAGGCTTGTCACATCTGCGGAATGTTTCATCTGCGGCAAATCACAACTGCGGCATGTCACATCTATGGCATGTCACCTCTGCGGCATGTCACATGTACGGCATGCCTCATCTGCGGCTTGTCACAACTGCGGCATCTCTACCCAGCGGTTTCTCTCCCGCGCGGAATTACTCACTGTGAAATTGACATTTTTGCGGCATCTCTCACCAGTAAAAATTCTCCCAGTGGCATCTCTCCCTTCCAAAAAATGTTTAATGTCCAATTTAAAATGGCTAAACTGAGGAACTCCCTGGACTTCCTGGTCTTCCCGGTGGCATGTCTCTCCCGGAAAATTTTTTCGGGTTCATATTAAAATATTCAAACTGCGGCAAGCCTCCCGGAACTAATTGTCACATCTGCGGCATCTCCTACCAGCGAAAAGTCTCCCCAGTGGCATCTCTCAACCGTGGAAAAATGTTTAAATCCACATCAAAGTAGCAAAAGTGTGACAAGACTCTCACGACTGATTGTCACACCCGCGGCATCTCTCGCCCGCGGCAAGACTCCCCAGCGGCATCTCTCATTCGGGAAAAATTTTTCAATCCACATCAAACTAGAAAAATTGAGGCAAGTCTCCCAGGATTAATTGTCACATTCGCAGCATCCCTCATCAGCGGTAAGTCTCCCCAGCGGCATCTCCCAACAAGAAATATTTTTAAGCACTTCCAAAGATGACGTAACAGCAGCAAGTCTCTCCAGCGGCATCTCTCCCCTAACAAATTTTCTAGGTAGTTTCAAAGATGGCAAAAATGCGGCAAGTCTCCCCAGCGGCATCTCTCCCCCATGCATATTTTTTAAGAACTTCTAAAAATGGCAAAAGTGCAGCAAACTCTCCCCCAAGAAAATTTTGTAAGGAATTCTAAAAATGGCAAAAATGCGGGAAGTCTCCCCAGCGGCATCTCTCCCCCAACAAATTTTCTAAGTAGTTTTTAAGATGGCAAAAATGTGGAAAGTCTTTCCAGTGGCATCTCTCCCCCAAGAAAATTTTGTGAGGACATCTAAAAATGGAAAAAGTGCGGCAAGTCTACAGCGGCATCTTTCCCACAAGAAAATTTTCTAATCAGTTCTAAGGATGGTAAAACTGTAGCTAGTCTTCCCAGCGGAATCTATATCCCTATACAATTTTGTAATTATTTCCAAATATGGAAAAACTGCGGCAAGTAGTATCAAAAAATTTTCTTGGGGGAGAGATGCCGCTGGGGAGACTTGCCGCATTTTTGCCATCTTTAAAACTAATTAGAAAATTTGTTTGAGGTGTGATGCCGCTTGGGAGACTTGCCGCACTTTTGCCGTTTTTAGAAGTTCTTAAAAAATTTTCTTGGGGAAGAGATGCCGCTGGGGAGACTTGCCGCGCTTTTGCCAATTTTAAAAGTCCTCAAAAAAATTTTCTTGGGAGAGAGATGCCGCTGGGGAGACTTGCCGCACTTTTGCTATTTTTAGAAGTTCTTAAAAAATATTCATGGGGGCGAAATGCTGCTGGGAAGACTTGCCACACTTTTGCCATTTTTAAAAGTCCTTTAAAAATTTTCTTGGGTGAGAGATGCCACTGGAGAGACTTGCCGCATTTTTGCCATCTTTAAAACTAATTAGAAAATTTGTTGGGGGTGTGATGCCGCTTGGGAGACTTGCCGCACTTTTGCCATTTTTAGAAGTTCTTAAAAAATTTTTCTTGCGGAAGAGATGCCGCTGGGAAGACTTAACGCGCTTTTGCCATTTTTAAAAGTCCTCACAAAATTTGCTTGGGAGAGAGATGCCGCTGGGGAGACTTGCCGCATTTTTACCATGTTTGGAAGTACTGAACAAATTTTTTTGAGTGATAGATGCCGCTGGAGAGACTTGCTGTAGTTGTTCCACCTTTAGAAGTACTTAACAAGTTTTTTCGGGAGATAGATGCCGCTGAGGAGGCTTACCGCAGTTACGTCATCTTTGGAAGTGCTTAAAAATATTTCTTGGGGGAGAGATGCCGCTGGGGAGACTTGCCGCTGATGAGAGATGCTGCGAATGTGACAATTAATTCTGGGAGACTTGCCTCAGTTTTGCCAGTTTCATGTGAATTGCAAAATTTTTCCTGAATGGGAGATGCCGCTGGGGAGTTTTGCGGCAGGGGAGAGATGCCGCAGGTGTGACAATCAGTCGTGGGAGACTGATTTGGATTTGAACATTTTTCCACGGGTGAGAGATGCCACTGGGGAGACTTTTCGCTGGTAGGAAATGCCACAGATGTAACAATTAGCTCCGAGAGGCTTGCCGCAGTTTTATTATTTTAATATGAACCCAAAAATTTTTCCGGGGGAGAGATGCCACCGGGAAGACAACTAGTCTAGGTAGACTTGCCTCAGTTTAGCCATTTTTAATTGGACATTAAACATTTTTTGGAAGTGAGAGAATTTTAGTGTTGAGAGATGTCGCAAAAATGTCAATTTCACAGTGAGAAATGCCGCGCGGGTGAGAAACCGCTGGGTAGAGATGCCGCAGTTGTGACATGCCGCAGAGGTGACATGCCACAGATGTGACATGCCGCAGTTGTGACTTACCGCAGATGAGACATTCAGCAGATGTGACATGCCGCAGGTGAGACTCGCCGCAGAGAGACTTGCCGCATGTGACATGATATGGACCCCTTTTTGACAACATAAAGGAATTTTCAAATAAATAATTAAGTTTTTGAAAAAATTGTTTAATTTTTAACAAAATAATTGAATTTTCAACAAGATAATCAAATTTTCAACAAAATAGTTAGATTTTTATTCAATAAACAATTAGCAAGAAAGATGACATATTTTACAAACAAAAAATAATTTTCAATCCAAAAGCAAGAATATTCTATATAAAAAAATCTTTAACAAGAGAATTAGATTTTCTACCAATAAAGGTCACATTTTAAGAAAATAGTAGAATTTTCAACAAAATAGTTTAATTGTCAATTAAATAGTAAAATTGTCTACCAAAGTAGTTTCATTTTCAACCCAAAAAGACTAATTTACAAGAAAACAGTTGAATTTTCAACTAAAATTTTTTGTATATATTTGAAATGAATTAAATTAATGAATAAACTTAAATAATTAAAACTATAAACTAAAAAAGTCACATTTCTACCCAAAAAGACGAATTTGTAAGAAAACAGTTAAATTTTCAACCAAAAAAGATGACTTTTAAAAAAATAGTGGAACTCTTGAACAAAATAATTAAATTCTTTAACCAAAAGGGATGTATTCGGAACAAAAAATATAATAGTAAGCTTTTCAAATAAAAAATAATTGACCTTCAACAAAAAAAGATTATCCAAAAAGACGAATGTTTGACAAAACATTTGAATTTTGGACCAAAAAGACGAATTTTCAACGAAAGAGTTGAACTTTAAATCAAAAAAGATTTTTGAGCAATAAAAAAAAAAGTTAATTCAAAATTTTGCGTTTTAAGCATAAGAGACGAAAATTTCACAAAATAGTTTTATTATTAACTCGAAAATGTTAATTTTGTAAAACAAAGTTGAATCTCCAACAAATAGTTCAATTTTCTACAAAAAGAACAAGGAATGGAATAATTATATTTTCAGGTCAAAAAATTAATTTTCAACAAAAAAGTAACGAATGTTCAAAACCAAAAAGATGAATTTTTAACCAATAATATACTAGTAGACTTTTCAGTAAAAAATAATTGACTTTTGAGAAAAAATTGTGGAATTTTCTTATTTGGTTCTATTATTTCAGTTCGCATTTAAGCGAAAAAACGAGAAAAAGGGGAAATTTCTTGCAAACAGGGAAAAAACGAGAAATGTAAATAAGTTTAGAAATAGCATAATATTGTTATAATAAAACAATTTTTTCAGGAATAAATTCTAAATAAATTCTAAAGCATGACATAATGTTCACTTTTAAGGGTCGATGCCAAAGAGCTGAAAATTTTTTTAAGAGGCAAACAATTATTTGAAAAAAAGATTTCAAAATTTAATGTTCAGCGAAATTCTTAATATTTTTTTAACAACCCATAAGCAAAGATTTCAATTAAAAATTTATTTAAAGCAGAAAATTTCACTGATTTTTTTAATTTTCGGAAAATCTGAAATTCTCAAACTGAAAAAGAATTGAGAAAAATAAAAAACCAACCTGTTTGGTATGAGGCGAGGAGTGTCAAGGGTCGTGCGGACAATCAAAGTTGAGTTCAATAAGTGCTTCTCCTGTACAGAGAACCCCTCATTCACTCACTCAAAACCAATAATGCATTTTAAAATCAGCCTACTATTTTCAAAAAAAAGTTAATTCTACATCAAGGTACCAACAGAATTATAAAAAATAACATAATAAAACTAGGGAATTCGAGAAATAAACGAGCAAGAAAAGAGAGGGTGGCCGCAAAACTCACCTTTTAAAATTCCCTGACTTTTCCCTGAATAATTTTTTATTTTCCCTGATTATTAATATTTAAATGCTTGTAGCATTTTTAATATACAATCTTTTATCAATATAATAAAATAATTTATAATTTATTATATTCAGACCTGCCACAGTAATTTATTTGAAAAAGTGAAAAATGTACTTTTCTGTATTTAAAACAAAAAAGTGACTAATTGCTAACATAAAAAGTTAATAAAAGTGACTGATCTGCGACAATAATGTGTCCAATGTTCTTCTTAATTAATTAATTTTATTAAAATTTGAGTGAATTAAACCAAATTTACGAGAAAAGAGCAAAATTCGATGAAATTGATAAAAGTTTAAGATGAATTGAAAACAATTACAAAATATGGAAAAATTAATTAAATACCGTAAGAAATACAAAAAACAAAAATTCACCGCGTTTATTGGTTTTAGAAAATTTCAAGTAAAATAAAAAAAATCAAGAGAATTTGTGAAAAAATTATTTGAAAACCTCTTCCAATCTTCGAAACCCTACGAAATACCTAACTTCTTGTAAATAAATTGTTTGAACTTTATTAAAATATTATAGATAAAAAATCAAATAAATTGTTAAAAGCCTTTAATTCTTTAAAATATTTCACATCCTTTAAAATCTTTTCAAATTCCATGAAACTTTTTAAAGCTCTTTAAAACTCCCTAAAATATTTATAAGAAAACCTAAAATCTTCATATCATTGAAATCTTTTAAAATTCTTTCGAATCTCTTAAAAAACATTAGAATATTTTAAATATTTTGAAATCTTTGGAAATCCTTTAAAAATTTTTTAATCTCTTGAAGATCTCTCGGGAATTTTAAAAATACCCTAAAAGATTTGAAATATTTTTAAATTCCTTAAAATTATTGAAATATATTTTTAAAAAATCATTAGGATCTTTTGAACTTAATCAAAATATTTCAAATTTTTTAATACCACTTGAAACTTAAATCTTTTTTAAGCTTTTTAAAACTCCATGACAGATTTCAAAATACCCTAAAACTTTGAAATATTTGGAAAGTCCTTCAAATTATTGAAACCTATTAAAAACTTATTGGAATCTTTTAAAATAACCTAAGATATTTCAAATTTTTGTATATCCCTTGAAACTTTTAAAAATTCCTGGAAATGTAGAAAAACCTCAAATCTCTAAAATACTTTGGAATACCTTAAAATTATTAAAATATATATAAAATTCTTCGTAGTACATTAAAATGCTCAAAAAATTTTAGAAATATTTTGAAATTCTTTAAAACTTTTTAAATCTTTTGAAAATATCTTGGGAATTGAAAAAAAAAACTAAAATCTTTGAAATCCTTTAAAACCCCTCCAAATGATTGAATCTATAACAAATTCATAGGGATCTTTTAAAATAATCTACAATATTTAAAGCAATGAATATCTTTTGATATCTGGAAAATTTTTAGAGCTCTTGAAAGTTCCTTGGATGCATTTTTAGAAATACGCTTAAATTTTTTAAATTCTTTGAAATCCCTTCTAAAAATAGAAATCAATTCAAAATTCCTTGGAACATTTTAAAGATCCTAAATCATTAGTAATGCCTTAAAATAATTGACTATTTTTTTAATTCTACGAAATCTCTGCATTCTTGTGAATAAATTCTTTGAAATCCATAAATATATTATAAAACCCTGTAAGGTATTATTTCACTGGAATATATTAAAAATATCTTTTAATAATTTAAAATGCCCTTAAATATTTTAAATCTTTCGAAATCCTTTGAAACTTTTTAAATCTCTTGAAAATTCCATAAAATTTGAAAAATGCCCAAAATTCTTTGAAATCATTTGAAATTCTTTCAAGCGACTGAAATATGTTAAACAATTTTAAGAATTTTTAAAAATACCCTAAAATATTTTAAATCGTTTGAAATCCCTTGACACTTTTCAAAGTTCTTGAATATTCCTTGGTATTTTTGAAAAAGCCATAAAAGCTTTAAAAGCCTTTGAAATCCCGTAAAATTATTGAAATCTATTAAAAATTTATTGAAATCTTGTTCAATACCCTAAAACATATCAAATACCTTAAAACTGTTTAAAGCTCTTAAAAATTCCTTGGAATTTTTTAAAACCCCTAAAACCTTTAAAATCCTTTCAAATTATTGACATATATTAAAAATGTTTTGGAATGTTTGAAAACATCCTAAAAGATTTCATAAGAATTCAAGAAAATTCAAAAATATGTATATAACTGAATGCAAGAGTGATTGCAGTGATCTAAAAAGTGAATTGAGAAATAAAAAGTTCCCTCAAGTCACTGTGTGTCAGTCCTGATTGCAATTTTTAGTTTTCTGACCAACAAAATTCCCTGATTTTTTTCCTGATTTCCAGGTTTTACCTGACTTGCGGCCACCCTGAAAACAGTTTATAAAAAATAATGGTGGTGTATGTATCAGCGATATATTATTTAAACACTAGCAACTAAATTAGTTTGTAACTACAAAAACGTCTATTGCTGAAATGAGAGTGAATTCCTTGTAAATCACTATATGCCAATGTATTGTCGAATTAATGTTAACACTTTTGGTTAATAGTTAATTTACATATTTAAAGAAAACGCATGCAAAAAAAGCAAAATGTAAAGAAGTGGACAATCCCATTCTCGAATAATTCTCCACACTCCACACTAATCTGCAACTACAAAAACCAATGAGGGACCGTAATTAAAATAAGTAACAGCTCAAGGGGGGGGGCGAGAAGTTTTGTTACAATTTGTTACAATAGAGGGTCCTTCACTTATGTACGTAATTTTTTTTAATTCGCAAAAACTTTCTCCTAAAGATTATCTTTTTAGTTATAAATTGTGTCATTTGGTTGAAAATTTAACAATTTTCTTAAAAAGGCAGCCTTTCTGGTTCCAAATTCAACTGTTTTGTTAAAATTCTTTTTTGGTTCAAAATTCAACTCTTTTCGTTGAAAATTAACCTTTTGTTTAAAATTCATATCTTGTTTCTGATGAGTCCACCGAAAATATTTTTTAGTGAAAATTTTTTTTCTGAAAATTTGTCTTTTTATTTTAAAAGTTCATCTTTTTAGCAGAAATATTGCATCTTTCTTGAAAAAACATCCAATTGTTTTGTTGAAAATTCAACTATTTCTTGGAAAATTGACTTTTTGTTTGAATTGAATATTTTGTTGTTAAAAAATGAACTTAATTTTTTTTTGGATGAAAGTTCATTTAAAACAAGAAAATTTGATGTTTTTTATTAAAAAGTCATCTGTTTTAAGATCAATTTAATTTTTCTTTGATATAAATGCAACTATTTGGTAGAGAATTCAACTATTTTGTTAAAAAATCGTCCTTTTTGGTGGTAAAAAGTTCGTCTATTTGGATTCAAAATTCAATTTTTATCCTAGATACTTATTTTTTGTTAAAAAATTTCTATTTTGATCTTGAAAACTCTAATGGAATCTTTTTTGGATGAAAATTTAACTATTTTATTTTTTATTCTTTTTTTTTAATTAAAAATTCTTCTTTTTTTGAGAATTTCACATTTCTTGGATAAAAATGCAACTGTTTGGTTAAAAATTAAAATATCCGGTAAAAATTCATCCTTTTTGGTCAGAAATGCGGCTTTTTGGATTGAAAATTCAATTGGAAAAAATTCGTCTTTTTGGATTAAAAACTTAATTTTTCGTAGAAAATTTGCTTGTTTAAAATTTACATTTTGGTGTTCAGAGATGAACTGAAAACTTTTCTGGATGAAAGTTCATTCAAAAAAAGAAAATTTGTCGTTTTTTATTAAAAATTCATGTGTTTGAAAATCAATTTAATTTTTCTTGGATAAAAATGCAACTATTTGGTAGAGAACTCAACTTTTTTTAAATTCGTCCTTTTTGGTGATAAAAAATTCATCTTTTTGAATTGTAAATTCAATTTTATCTTTTTTGGATAAAAATTCAACTATTTTTATTTTATTGTTTTAAATTAAAAATTCATCTGTTTTAAGATATTCACCTTCCTTTAATAAAAAAGCACCTGTTTGGTTAAAAATTAAAATATTGGGTAAAAAGTCATACTTTTTGATTGACAACGCGGCTTTTTGGATTGAAAATTCAATTTTTTTCGTAGAAAATTGACTTTTTGTTTAAAATTTACATTTCGGTGTTGAAAAATGAACTGAAATTTCTTTCTGAAAGAAATTTCATTTTAAAAAAGGAAATTGGTCGTTTTTCATTTAAAATGCATCTGTTTTATTAAAAATGTCACCTTTTTGGATTGAAATGAAACTATTTGGTAGGGAATTGAACTATTTTGTTAAAAATTCGTCCTAATTGGTTGTAAAAATTCGTTTTTTTTTATTGAAAATTGAATTTTTTCGCAGAAACTTATTTTTTGTTGAAAAATTCATATTTTGATCTTGAAAATTCAACTGGAATCTTTTTTGGATCAAAATTCAACTCTTTTTTTCTTAATGAAAAATTCATCTGTTTTGAGAATTTCATCTTTTTTGGATAAAAATGCAATTGTTTGGTTAAACATGAAATTATTTGATTAACAAGTCTTGGTTTAAAAGTTAAAAAGTTGTGATTGAAAATGCATCTTTTTGGATTAAAAATTAATTTTTTTTTGGTAGAAACTTATTTCTTGTTTAAAAGTTCAAATTTTGATCGTCAAAAGTCAACTGAAATATTTTTAAAGATTTATGTTCTTTAATCGTAAATTCTCTGTCTGGTAAGAAAATAACTTCCTTGGTTTGAAATTTCATGTTTGTTGGGTAAAAATGCATCAGTTTCGTAAAAGATTAATTTTTTGCTGAAAAGTCATAGTTTTGGTTTGAAAATTCAATTTTTTAGATAAAATTCGTCTTCTGGCTTGAAGGTTAAAATTTTTAAAGTTTTATTTCTTCCTTAGTGAAAAATCTTTACTTGCTGAAAATTCGTCTTTTTGGTCTTCAAATTTTTTGTGCGTAAATTATGTATTTTTCGATTGAAATATAAAAAATGACACTTTTTTGTTGGGAATTAATCTTCTTAGGTTAAGCATTTAACTTGTATGTTCAAAATTAAATAATTTTCTTGAAAGTTCAAGTATTATGTTAAAAAGTCATCTTCTATATCGGAAAATACATTTAATTTTGTTTAAAATAAATAATTAGATATGAAAATTATAAATTGATATCTGAAATTCTGTTTTATTCTGTTTATGAAAGATTCTAAGTTAAAATATTACCAGATTAAAATGCTGATATTTAAATCTTAATGATCAAGGAAAACGAAAAATTAGTCAAAGAAAAATAAGTGAATTTTGAAAATTTTGAAAAAAAAATGTTGAAAAAAAAGGGTACTCTGCCTAATTCTTTCAGCAATAACAAGCAAAACATTTTTGTAAACTAAAAATTACGTACAGTAAGAGGGGTGGGGTAAGAAATATTTTTTTACGGTTTATTACATGGGCCTATAATCTGTTACGTAATTAATGTACGGCCCCTAAGCTAAAGTGTCATAAAATCATGTGCAACAGAATTGTAGAAAATTTGAGGATCTTTTTGGGATCTCACGAGTGTACTGAAATGATAAAATCACAATAAATGTTGAAACAATATAGAACCAGCAACCAGTGAGTGTAGAGTGGCAGTTCGATAGGAAAGAATTCACAGCCTGCTTAAACTGAAACCAAGCAGAAAAGCTACACTCGCTAATTAAATGAGAATATCGAACCTTGGTCGTGGTTTTTCAGGCAGACGATTGCTTCCCAGTCTCTCCCTGAACGGAGAACTGCCAACAAGACTCGTCTGTAAAGGTTCAGGACAAAAAGGTGATAATTACCGAGGAAAAATAATTTTAGGCTCTGTGGAGCAGCTTTATTTGGGGAGGAAAATTATCGACATTGAGAGAATCCAATTAGAAATTGTTATTAGATTTAATTATTAATCTCTTTCGTATTTTTAGTATCTCAAAAAATCGAATACTCATCATAATCAAATATTCCATTTGATTTTTAATGAGATTATCACCCATAATTTTGCATTAAGGAATAACGACAAACTACGAGGTCTTTTTTTAAATACATCAAATGCAGGGGACACTTAACAACCATTTTTCAAATATCAGGGAATATTCTAACAAAAATTGATATGTTCCCTATTTTTATTTCGGGTATTTTATTCCTAAAAATTAAAAGCAAAAAAACTATTGTTAACAATCAAAATATTAAATATTAAATTGAAATAGACATTTTATTGAAAAAGTGTATTCATGACAGTTTGTTAATAAGGGCAATTTAAAAAGTGTTTCTAAATTAAAGCGTTAAAAATGTTGAAAAATTGTAAATCTTAAAATTGAAAGATTTAAATGTTTAGAAATAAATAATTTTTTTAAATATTTAAATTGATAAGCTTTCTCGAATTTTTACAATAAAAATTATATAATTCCAAATTTTTTAAGAGAAAACACATTTTTCATAATTTCAAGTTGATAAAATAAAAAAATTTCCTATTCAATAAATTTAAAAAGAAAATATTTCACTTGAAAATTGTTAAATTTAACAAAATGAAATTTAAAGCACTCGCAATTTTAGAAAAGCATTATAATTCTGACTTTGAACATCCGATAATTTTTCATAATAAGAATTACAATTCTGATTTGAAACAAAGAATTTTGTAAATCATGATAATTCTGGACTTGAAGAAGGATTGTTTTTATAAAGCCCCTTTTTAAAAATCTGAATTAAAATTATTTTTGCTCAAATTTCCCGTTCCACGTAAAAATTACCTGTTCCAAAAGAAAATTATAATTATTTACGAAGGAAAATGATAACTCTGCGGAACTTTTTTATATTTAATTTATTTATTCCGAGTCCAAACTCAGAATTCTAATTCTTTTATGAAATTCCCGCCCTACATTTAATGTAATTTATTTCGGAAACTTCCTGTCCTGAAATGAAAATTGTAATTCCTTGCGAAAATTGACTGTACTAAACGTAAAATTATATTTCTTCATTGAAATTCTATGTCGCAATTAAAAATTTTTTTTTTCGAAATTTCCCTGTTCCATGTCAGAATAATTGTAACCACTTTTAATTGGCATATTAGTACATTCGCGAAAAAAAATCCTGGTGACTGAATCCAATTCCCGGTTTTTTGTAAATTTTAAAAATAAACTTAAAACATTATTAATTTTTTGTTCAAGAGTTATATATGAATTTTCAATAATCGAAAAAAATTTCAATCGAAACGACACAAAGTCCATTTTAAAATAAAACTCTACTTTTTGACTACAATTATATTCTATTTAAATAACAAGAAAAAAATAAAACCTCTAAGTAATTAAAACATAAAATAATTATTTCTACAATATTTTTTTATTTCATATTATCTATTATCTAAAATAATATACAAGAAAAGAAAGGACAATTGGTTTTGATAATTGACGAAAGTTAATATCTTGACTTGAGAATTAATATATAAATTTAATGTTTCCTGTTTAACACTTGAAGTGCATTGTGGGTGTCAGACACCCCAAGAAATTTTCAAACTCTTATCTTTTTTGAAAGCACCCATGTTGCAATATTTTTTTATGAAAGTACACTATTTCAAAAGCATAGTCATAAATTTTCAGGTTAAAATAATTAAAATTGCGAGGGTTATGAATTAATAAGTAAAAACACATTTTTTCACTTTTTTCAATAATTTTTTAACAAACTTAAAATAAATAAATGGCTATAAAATCCACTCTGCCTTATAAAAGATACCTTGGACTATAAGGCATAATTTTATAGAGGCAAAATATTCAATAGGGGTTAAACAATACATGATTAAATTCGCTGGGGTGTTTAACACCCACGATGCACTTTACCGTGAATTTTACAATGTATGCACTTTGAGGGTTAAAATGATCGATTTCGGTTAAAAAAAGTTAACGTAGACCAAAAATTGTTCAGAAAATTACAAATATTTTTTAAAATACAAATTTTTTAATTAAAAATACGATTTTTCGACGAAACAAAATATATAATCCGAAATTCTTCAAAGATTCTAAATCTTGTTCAAATGATAATTTTTGTCCAAAATTCCAATTTTCGAAGTAAACCGCCAAAGTAACCTTAAATTGTTCAAAAGTTATTACACTTCTTTGAAATGTTAAAAATGAAAATCATTAATTTAATGACTTTTTGTTTATATAGATACAAATTTCAAGTGAAACACACTAACATTACACTACAGTTATTAAAAAAAAATTGTAAAAATTCTTTGCAATCTAATAATTTTGTATAAAAAAAAACAATAACTTCTCACGAAGTATACTAACATAACAGAAAATTGTTTAGAATTATAAATATTTTTCGATATAACTATTTTTGTTATAAAATACAAATTTTTAGCACAAAACGACAATATAAGCTAAAATTGTTCAAATATGCGAATTGAAAAATGTCGTCTTTACTAATCATAATACCAATTTCCAATGAAAAACACTGAAATAATTCAAAATGGTTAAAAGCCTATAAATTTTGTTCTAATTATAATGATTTTAGGTTTAAAATACGTAAAATACCAATTTTTTAAGAGTAAAACGCTAATGCAAGCTAAAATTGTTGAAAATTATGAAACTTTGAAATAAAAAATAAAAATTCAAAAGGTTTAAATCTTTTAAATCGAAAATTTCTTATTACTAATGAAATGCACATTTCATCTGTAAAAAGCCTACATGACCTAAAATTGTTTAAAATTGCGAATCTTGATGATTTTTTATTAAAAATACCAATATCCGGCGAAAAAAAAACTAAAACCTACAATTTTTAGGAAATTTAAGTCTTCTTCGAAACTTTCTGATTTAATACTAAAATTCGGTTTTAAAATTTATAATTGCCGGCGAAAGTACAATCATAAAAAACATAATATTTACAATAACTTTATTAAACAACTCAACAGTTTTAATTTTACCGCGCAACCTTTTTAGATCGGATATCAAATAATTAAGGAAAAACTCTATCTTATTGTTTGAATATACCCTGAAAAGTATTAACAACATTTCTGCATTAAATAAAAAAAGCAGAAATTTCAAGTGTAATTTAAGGTAAATAAAAAATGACAAGCATTGCAAAATCGTGGGTGCAAACGATGAAAATTTTACTATATTTTTCTTATAATCAGAACATGAAAGAGGCGAAAGGAGATTATTTTTGTATAAAAAATTAAATCTCTCTCCCACTTTTCATCAGTGGTGTAGTGTCATTTTCTTATCATACGCAAAATTTTTAGATTTATGGACCATCCACAAACTGCGTTGTATTTTCAACCCAATAAGATTTTCTACCCAAATAGATGAATTTTCAACACAAAAAGTCAAATTAAAAAAAAATTAATAACTTTTAACCAAACAAAAGTTTCGACCAAAAATTATAACTTTAACAAAATAGTTAAATTTTTCAAAATAATTAGATTTATAACAAAATAGTTCAATTTCTAACCAAATAGTTAAATTTACAGCATACAAGTATAAATTTTCAATCAAATATTTGAAATTCTAAACAAAAAATATTAAAATTCAATCAAATATTTGCACTCATAAGACAAAAAGAGCAAATTGTTATGACACAATTGAGTTTATATCAAAAAATTTCATTTTCAACCAAGAAAAATTAATTTTTTAACAAGATAGTTGAATTATCAAACAAAAAGTTGAACTCTCAACAAACAAGACTAATTTTCTATTCAAAAAGATGAATTTTTAACAAAATATATGAATTTTCAACCAAAAAGTAGGATTTTCAACAAACAAGGTTAATTTTCTACCCAAAAAGAGGACTATTCAACAAAATAAATTAATTTTCTACCGGATGGTTGAAATTTTAACAAATACAATACAAAGAATAAATTTTCAACAATAAATGGATTAGTTAATTTTTCAGTTTAAAACTGAAAAAAAAAAGAATTTTCACCAAAGTTGTTAAATTTTTAACCAAAAAGATTAATTTAATAACAAAAAGACGAATTTTTAAATAAAATTCAAGAATTTTAGAATCCAGAAAGTTGTATTTTCAAATAAAAAAAAGAATTTTTAAACAAAAAGATTAATTTACTACCAAAAAAGACGATTTTTAAATCAAATTCAAGAACACTATACCAAAAAAATTGAAATTTCAACTGAAAAAGATAAATTTTCAAACAAAAAGGTTCATTTACCAGCAAAAAGACAAATTTTCCAAAAAATTCAAGAATACTCAATCAAAAAGATGAATTTTTAAACTAAGAGATGAATTTTCTACTAACAAAAAAACAATTTTTAATAAAATTCAAGAATTCGCAATCAAAAATATGAATATTTGAACTAAAAGATTAATTTTCTAATACAAAAAAAAAAACAATTTTGAATTATTTTCAAGAATTGTCAACCAAAAAGTTGAATTTTCAACTAAAAAATAAGAATTTATAAACAAAAAGATTAATTTAATACCAAAAACGACGATTTTTCAATACAATTCAAGAGTTCTCAACCAAAAAGTTGAATTTAAAAAAAAATCTGGTTTAATTCAACTTTAAAACCTAGTCGTTACATTTTTAAATAAAAATATAAATTTTGTAGAAATAAATTTTTTTTAACAAAACTAAAAACTTTTCAATCAAACAGTTAAATTTTCTACAAAAAAGATGAATTTTTAATAAAGGACATCAATTCACTGCCAAAAAAGACGAATTTCCACTTAAGTTCAAGAATTTGCAACTAAAAAGATACAATCTTAAACAAAAAGATTATTTTACTACCAAAACAGGCGAATTTTCAATGAAATTCAAGAATTCTCAGCAAAATAGTTAACTTTTAAACTAAAAAAGATGATTTTTCAAACAAAAAGATTAATTCACTACCAAAAAATACAAAATTTCGATAAAATTCCAAAATTCTCAACTAAAAAGTTGAAGTTCGAAGAAAGAAATTTTTTTTATTTTTAAGAATGTAGTTTTAGTTTAAAACCTAGTTGTTAAATTTTTAACTAAAAAAATACATTTTTAAACAAAAAGATTAATTTTATATTAGAAAAAAAAAACGAATTTTTCACAAAATTCAAGAATTCTGAACCAAATAATTAACTTTTAACATAAAAAGGAGGATTTATAAACAAAAAGATTTATTCACTACAAAAAAAGACGAATTTTCAATGAAATTGAAGGATTCTCAACTAAAATGTTAAATTTTTAACTAAAAAAGATGAATTTTTGAACAAAGAGATTAATTTACAACCAAAAAAGACGAATTTTCAATCAGATTAAAAAATTCTGAACCAAAAAGTTGAATTTTTAAAGAGAAAGAAAAATTACTTTTTTTTATTTTTTAAAAAGTTGTTCAACATTTAAACCTGGCTGTAAACATTTTTAACAAAAAAAATGTATTTTTAAACAAAAAGATTAATTTTCTATCGAAAAAAACGAGTTTTTTACCAAATTCAAGAATTCTTAAACAAACATTTGAAGTTTTAACGAAAAAAGATTTATTCACTACCAAAAAAGACGAATTTTCAATAAAATTCAAGAGTTCTCAACCGAAACGTTAAATTTTCAACTAAAAAAGATTAATTTTTAAACAAAAAAGACGAATTTTCAATCAAATTGAAAACTTCTGAACCAAACAGTTTAATTTTTGAAGAAAAATTAATTTTTTTTAATTTTTAAGAAAGCAGTTCAACATTTAAATCTCGTTGTTAAATTTTTAACCAAAAAGATGCATTGTTAAACTAAAAGATTAATTTTCTACTGAAAAAACGAAATTTTTAATCAAATTCAAGAATTCTCAACAAAAAATTTGAATTTTCAACTAAAAAAGAAGAATTTACAAACAAAAAGATTTATTCACTACCAAAAAAAGACGAACTTTCAATCAAATTCAAGAGTTCTCAACCAAAAAGTTGAATTTTAAATAAAATTCCAAAAGAAGTCATAAGTAAATGACTTTACTCTTGCCAAAAATATAACTTTTGCACACAACAACAAAAAATTACAAATTTAAAGAATTTTCAACCTAACAGTTAAATTTTCAAATAAAAAAGATTTTAACGGATTTTAATTAAAATTCAAGAATTCTAAACCAAAACGTTAAATTTTTACCCAAAAAGATGCATTTTTAAACTAAAAGATTAATTTTCCACGAATTTTTAATCAAAATCAATAAAATTCTCAACAAAAAATTTGAATTTTTAACTAAAAAGGAAGAATTTATAAACAAAAAAATTTCTTCACTACCAAAAAGACGAATTTTCAATAAAATTCAAGAGTTCTCAACCAAAAAAGTAAATTTTTAACTAAAAAAACATTAATTAAAAAAAAGATAAATTTACTACCAAAAAAGACGAATTTTAAATTAAATTTAAAAATTCTGAACAAAAAAGTTGAATTTTTAAAGAAAATGAAAAATTACTTTTTTTAATTTTTAAGAAAGTAGTTCAACATATAAATCTCATTGTTAAATTTTTAATGAGAAAGATGCATTTTAAAACTAAAAGATTATTTTTTTATTGAAAAAACGAATTTTTAATCAAATTCAAGAATTTTCAACAAAAAATTTCAATTTTCAACTTCAAAAGAGGAATTTACAAATAAAAAGATTTTTTTACTACCAAAAAGACGAATTTTCAAAAAAAATTCAAGAGTTCTCAACCAAAAAGTTGAATTTTCATTATAGAACTTATTGATTGATTTTTAAGAAACTAGTTCAAGTTTAAAAACTATTACTTAAATTTTTAACCAAAAAGGTGACTTTTCTACCAAGAAAAAAAAATGTTTAACCAAAAAGTTAAAATTTCAACTAAAAATAATGATTTTTTTAACAAAAAGATTAACTTACTACCAAAGAAAGATGAATTTTCACTAAAATTCAAGAATTTGCAACTTAGAAAGATGAATTTTTAAAGAGAAAGAAAAATTACTTTATTTTTATTTTTAAGAAAGTAGTTCCACTTTAAAATCCTAGTTGTTAAATTTTAAAACAAAAAGATTAATTTTCTACCGAAAAACAACGATTTTTTAACAAAATTCAAGAATTCTGAAACAAATAGTTGAACTTTCAGCTAAAAAAAAGATTTTTTAAAGAAAAAAATAAATTTAATACGAACAAAGGCGAATTTTCAATAAAATTAAAGAACTCTCAATCAAAAAGTTCAATTTTTAAAGAGAAAGAAAATTTTTTAAGAAAGTAGTTCAACTTTAAAATCTACTTGTTTAATTTTTTAAGAAAAAGATTAATTTTCTACCGAAAAAGAATTTTTATACAAAAAGAATAATTTTCTACCAAAAACATTGATCATCTAGAAACGTTACCATATGTCCTATAGACACAAAAATTTCTCTAAATTCTAAAAGGTAGCGTAACGTTACTTTTACAGCCCCCCGCCCCCGACCCATCATAAAATGGTAACGCAGTTAATGGAAAGTAACGTCAGGTAACTTTTTATTTTAAATATACACCACTGCCTTTCATGTACTTACACGAAAAGAAAAATATAAATTGTAAGACTTTCAAAATTTATAAAAAAAAACTGTGTGCATTTTGCAAATTCATTAATCAAGCGTTATTATATGTATGAATAGTGCTATTGTTTTAAGAAATGTTAACGCTACAAAACCAAAAATATTAGACCGTGCTGGGAAAATAAAAGAAAGGGAACTTGTAAATTTAAAGATAATTAATCGTAGATGAGTACCGTGCGTAATATTTTTTTTTTTCGTCCCAAAATGCTCAATATCGTCCCGATCGAAACTGAATGAGAATTATGCAAATTGAGGAAGACATTAGGGAGTATTTTAATATTAATTGAAACTTATCGAGGTTACAGGTGGGGAGGAAGTACCTGATGGTTAGTGAGAAATATCAGGCTCGTACTGTGCCTTCGCCTGGTCAAATGGGAGGCAGGATCTCTCGTAGGGGCCCCACCTAAAGCTGTCGGACTCTGAAACATATCATGCTGTATGCGCTTTCCCTATTTACATTTTCATCAATACACTTTTTTTCCTTTTTCTTTTTCCTTTTGATTTTCATGATTTTCCCTTCAACTGAAAAGTAAAATCGCTCCACATCTACATTTTCGAGAAATAATTTTAATTGCAGGACAATTATACAGGGTGGACACGCTGGGGCTTACATACATGGCGAGTTGAGTGCTACCCGAATTGCATAACAGCAGGGCAGAAGCCATTATACAGGGGTATTTTCATATTTCGCGCCTTTAAAGTTTCATTCGGATTGGCCATTCCGTCAAGTCCGTGCATCTTCGGATCAAGTTTATGAGAGTTTCTATGGTTGCGTTCGAAACTTCAAACGGATACAAGTATCAAAACAATATAGGTTATGTTATATAGTAATTACAAATAATAACAGTGTTTAATTAATAATGAAGTGAGACATGTGAACTGAGAAGTAAACGTAATTTTTT
>NC_046662.1:40210904-40219610 GCF_010883055.1 Belonocnema kinseyi | reverse complement strand
AGAGGGAGCTCTTCTTAATATTTTGACACCAAAATCATGTCGATACACCTTACCGACTGCGAGTAAAGCCACCCACGCTTTAACTTGACAGACTGTATGCACGAAGAATAACCCTTACGAAATAATATTATAGAGAATTGAATATAGACTTATAATTATTTTTCTATAATAATAATAATTATTATAGGAAAATCATTACAAAAGAATCATTTTAGAAATAAATAATATTAAAATATTGAAAGTTTTATTGCAGAAAGTCGAGAAATTGTAAATAAATTATTTATTTTAGGCCACTTATATGAAAGTAAATTAAAATTGTGATATTTTTTATATTTTATTGGACTTTTATATGATTGATCCATGACAACAAATTTATTTATAGTTTCTCTACATTTTTCAATCATTCTTTCACATAATTCACAGTGCAAAATGCTCTCAAAACAGGGAAAATAGAGTTATTTTTCATGAAAAATAGAGAAATAAATTCTTTTAAATAAGATTAATGCAGGTACCGTATCAAATAAAAAAATTAACAAAAAAATCTAAATTTTTTACCAAGAAAGGATCATTTTTCAAAAAAAAAGTTGAGTTTTCCATCTAGAAATCTAATTCTTTCGAAAAAATTTGACTTTTAGCCCCCCGCCCAAAAAAAAATAGTTGAAGTTTCGAGCAAAAAAAAATGAGATGCAAAAAGTAGAAATATTATCAAAACAATATGAATTTTCTGAGAAAAAGTTAATTTCTAAACAAATAGTTGAATTTTCAAAACGAAAATATAACATATATTTTTAAAAAGTTAATTTTTAACCAAACAGTTAAATTTTTTACCAAACTGTTGAAACTGCAAGTCAAAAAGACGAACTGTCTACAAAAGAGTTGAAATACTAACTAGTATTTACGAATTTTCTACAAAAAAGTTCATTTCCAATACAAAAGTTAATTTTTAAAATGATAGTTTAGTTTTTAATCCAAAAACAAGAGTTTTCTACAAAAAAGTGAAATTTTGGAACAGAAAACTAAAAATTTTAAACAGAAGATTTGAATTTTCAAAAAAAAAAGTTAATTTTTAATCAAAAACTTGAATTTTCTACAAGACTGATGAAATTTTAACCAGAAAGTATGAAATCTCAACAAAAATTTATTTTTCAATTAAAAAGGTGAATTATCAGCCAAAACAGATTGATTTCCAACCCAACGATTGGGTTTTAAACCATAGAAGATGGAATTTCTACAAAAAGTGATGAATTTTTAACCCAAAAGGACGAATTTTCTACAAAACAGTTGAATTTTCAAACCGAAAATATTAATGATAAAAAAAGTTAATTTTTAAACAAACATTTGAATTTTCTAAAAAAAACTGTAGAAATTTCCAGTAAAAAGGGACGAAAATTCAACAAAAGAGTTGAAATATTACCCAGAAAATATGAATTTTCTACAAAAACGTTAATTTCCAATTTAAAAAATAATTTTAAACAAAATAATTTAACTTTCAACCCAAAAGGATGAATTTTCTACAAAACACTTGAATTTTCAAACCAAAAATATGACGAATAGTTTACAAAAGGGTTAAAATATTAACTAGTAATTATGAATTTTCTACAAAAAAAGGCAATTTCCAATAAAAAAATTAATTTTTATACAAATAGTTTAGGTTTTATTCCAAAAACAAGAGTTTTCTACTAAACGGTTGAATTTTCAAACAGAAAATTTGAAATTTCAAAGAAAAAAGTTAATTTTTAATATAAGAGTTGAATTTTTTACAATTCTATTAAAATTTTAAGCCGAAGAGGCATATTTTTTACAAGACAGATGACATTTTAAGCATAAAATATGAATTTTCAACAAAAATTTATTTTACAATCTAAAAGGCGATTTATTAGCCAAAACAGATTAATTTTCAAACCAATAGTTGCATTTTAAACCCAAAAAGATTTAATTTCTACAAAAAGAGATGGATTTTCTAACAAAAAAGAAGATTTTTGTACAAAGCAGTTGAGGGTTCAAGTCAAAAGGACACATTTCTTAGAAAGCAGACGATCTTTTAACCATAAAATATGAATTTCCAACAAAAAATTATTTTGTAATCAAAAAGGTGAATGATCAGCCAAAACATATTAATTTTCAAACCAACAGTTGCATTTTAAACCCAAAAAGATGTAATTTCTACAAAAAGAGATGGATTTTCTACCAAAAAAGATGAATTTTGTACATAACAGTTGAATTTTTAAATAGGAAATATAAACTTTAAAAACAAAGTTAATTTCAAATAAAATAGTTGAATTTTCAACTCAAAAAGACACATTTTTGTTACAAAGCGGATGATACTTTAACCATAAAATACGAATTTCCAACAAAAATTTATTTTCCAATCAAAAAGGTGATTGATCAAGTAAAACAGATTAATTTTCAACCCAACAATTGGATTTTAAATTATTAGAAATGGAATTTCTACAAAAAGTGATGAATTTTCTACCCAAAAAGACGAATTTTCTACAAAACTGTTGAATTTTCGAATTAAAAATATAAATTATAAAAAAAAAGTTTATATTTATCCAAACATGAATTTTCTACCATACTGTTGAAATTTCGATTAAAAAAGATGAATTTTCTACAAAAGAGTTTAAATATTTAATAAAAAATATTAATTTTCTAAAAAAAATTAATTTCCAATATAAAAAGTTAATTTAAAACCAAATAATTGAATTTTCAGCCCAAAAGGACGAA
The DNA here is from genome assembly GCF_010883055.1 of Belonocnema kinseyi. Taxonomy (NCBI): domain Eukaryota; kingdom Metazoa; phylum Arthropoda; class Insecta; order Hymenoptera; family Cynipidae; genus Belonocnema; species Belonocnema kinseyi. The sequence continues at coordinate 40,216,886 of NC_046662.1, read as the reverse complement.
TTTTCTATAAAGGAAATAAAATTTTAACCAGAAAATATGAAATTGAACAAAAAGTTAATTTTCAACCAATTAGTTGGATTTTTTACCAGTAGTGGAAGTTTTTATAAAAATAGTGGAATTTTATCTCAAAAAGATTAGTTTGCTACAAAGTAATTACATTTTCAACCAAAAGAAATGGATTCTGAACCAAAAATATAATAATAGATTTTTCAATTAAAAATAATAAACTTTTAACAACAAAAAAATGCTTTCCTACCAAAAGATGAATTTTCGACGAATTTTATATAAAAAATTAATGTTGAACAAAACAGTTGAATTTTTGAACAAAAATATGAACTCTTAAATAATGTAATAATTAATGTTTCAACCAAAGCAGATTTTTATTTTAAATGTAAAACAGTTGATTTGAACCAAAAATACAAATTTTCAACAAAATAGTTGAATCATCAACCAAAACAGATTAATTTTCGCCAAAAAAGTTGCATGTTTAATTGTTTAACAGAAAGACCAATTTTCTACTAAAAAATTATTTTTCAATCAAGATTTTAAAAAATATTTCAAGAAAATTGTAAAATTTTTAAACTAAACCGGCAAATTTACTACAAAATAATTAAATTGTCAACCAAAAGAGATTAATTCTGAATCAAAAATTTAACAGTGGACTTTTGAAAAATTATAAACTTTCAACTAAAAAATAATACTTTTCCACCAAAAGATGAATTTTCAATCAATAAGGACCAATTTTCTATTAAAAAAAAACGAATGCTCAACAAAACACCGTTAAATATTTGACAAAAAAAAATTCTCAACGAGAAATCTAATAATTAATATTTCAACCAATCAATATTTTTATTTAAAAAATTAAAACAGTTGAATCCAATCCAAAAAGAAGGATTTAAAGGATAATAGTAGAATCCTTAAACAAAACAGATTAATTTTCAAAGAAACCGTTGTTATTGTTTTACTAAAAGAGATGAATTTTCAAACCAAAAACAGAAGTTTTTAACTAAGAATAATTTTTCATAGAATAAAAAAAAATGCAACCAAATTGCAAAATTTTCAACCAAAAGAGACTAATTCGGAATCAAACATGTAACAGTGGACTTTTGAATAAAAAATTATAAAATTTCAACTAAAAAATATTACTTTCCTAACAAAAGATGAATCTTTAATCAATAAGGACAAATTTTCTATTTTAAAAAACGAATGCTCAACAAAGCAGTTAAATTTTTGACAACAAAATATGAATTCTCAACGAGAAATGTAATAATTAATATTTCAACCCATTAATATTCTTATTTAAAAAATAAAACAGTGGCATTGAACCAAAAAAAGAAGGATTTGAAAGAAAATAGTAGAATCCTTAAACAAATCAGATTAATTTTTAACGAAACCGCTCTATTTTTTACTGAAAGATATGATTTTTCAAAACAAAAATAAAAATTTGTAACTAAGAATGATTTTTTAGTGAATGAAACCAAAATTTCAATACCAAATTGTGAAATTTTCAAGCTAAAACGGCGAATTTTGTACAATATAGTTAAATTTTCAACCAAATGAGACTAATTCTGAATAAAAAATGTAACAGTTTTGAATTCAAAATCATAAACTTTCAACTAAAAAATATTACTTTCCTACCAAAAGATGAATTTTTCATCAATAAGAACAAAATTTCGACCAAAAAAAAAGGATTCGAAAGAAAATAGTTGAATTCTTAACCAAAACAGATTAATTTTCAACGAAACCGTTACATTTTTTACTGAAAGAGATGAATTTCCAAACTAAAAATACAAATTTTTAACAAGAAATTAATTTTCAGAGAATGAAACATAAATTTCGACAAAATTGTAAAATTTTCAAGCTAAAACGGCGAACTTTTTTACAAAATAGCTGCACTTTCAACTAAATAATCAAAATTTCAACCAAAATGGTTGGATTTTCTGATCAGTTTTGATTAATTCAGTTATTATTTATTCCTATGCTGATTTTTCTATTATATTTTTTCGCAAGGAAGGTTTCAATCTGAATAAATACTATTATTTTCCATAATGTATTAAAAAACAAACTTGATTTTTAAAATGACACAATAATAATATTGTAAAATAAATCCTATCCTCTATTAAAAAGTCTTGATTTTAACCAAGGCTTCGAATTTATGGAATTCTTTAAAAATAAATTTTGTGACGGGGCGAGCACGTTGGGAACCTTGAAACGCATACACTAGCGTCTACATAATAAATTAAATTATCATCATTAATAATGGAAGCGCCAGCAAGAAAAACGTCAGAAGAAAAATTGGTTAAATTAATATTGTAACACTAATAGTTAGCAATAATTTTTTTTAATTCTCTTCTATCAAACAAAAAAAAAATTATTACTGCATCAATGAAGTTCGATATTTGAAGAGAATTAAAAAAAAAATTACTAAAATCAATTACTTTTAAACTAGAAACTGCTGAGGCTGAAATAATAAAGGAAAACGTCAAACACGATTATTTTCTAATTAAGAAATGTGAGTCGAGCAAAGTTAGGTATTATATAAGCTGCACACCAAAAATTTGCATTGCATACAATATTAGTTTGGTGCTACTTTTTAGCATGCAGGTTCAATTCTACGAGTGTAAAATACAATTTGACAGTGAAATGTGTACAATTTGTTCAAAATTTCATATCTACAATAATTGAGTATCTAAAATTAATCTTAATCAGAAAAGAAGATGGTACTTTTCTTTTGGGACCGTACTTAAATTTTGTAATATTTTTTAACAACTAATCTTATATTCACGGTATAAAACAGTATTTTAGATAAAAATGTATTAATTTATTGTTTAAAAAAGTCTTGCCTACCACAAAATATTTCTTTTTGACAAAATAGTTATATTTTTAACATAATAGTTGAATTTTCAACCTAAATAAATTTCCAACAAAAAAGGGCCATAGTGTGTACTTCAATAAAAAAAAAGATAAAATTTATACACAAAAAAATATTTTTTTTTAAATAGAAAGATGGATTTTCAAAAAATAATGATTTTTTACTCAAAAAAGAAATAAACGTTTATTTAAATATTGAAACTTTAAGCAAACGTACGAATTTTCGCTAGACAAAAAGTCAAGTTTCTACGAAATATTCAAATTTTAAACAAAACAGTAGAATTTTCAACCAAAACGGATGATTTTTTATCAAAATGTCTGGGTTCTCTACCAAATAGATGAATTTTTATAAAAAAAGATATATAAATTTTTCTTAAAACAGATGAATTTTTATTTTATAAAAAGGATTTTAAAAAATAGTTGAATTTTCATCCAAAAAAGATTCCAGTTGACTTTTCAAAATCAAAATATACATTTTTGAACAATAAATAATTTCTTAAGAAAAAATTTGAAATTTCAATCCAAAAAGACGAATTTTCTTCAACCAAAACGAATGATTTTTTAACAAAATTGTTGGATTCTCTACCAAATATTTGCATTTTTATCCAAGAATGATGCAATTTCTCATAAAACAGATGAATTTTTAATACAAAACAACTAATTTTTTTAAACTTGAACTTTCATCCGGCAAATATTTCAATACATTTTTCAATACCAAAATATAACTTTTCGAAAAAAAAACAACAAAATTTGAAACCAAACAGTATTACTTTTCAATAAAATTGTTGAATTTTCAACCAAACAATTGCATTTTTATCCAAGAAAGGTTAAATTTATCTGAACGATTAGTTAAATTTTCAACAAAACAACGGAATTTTCAATCAAAAAGTATGATTTTTAAACAAAATTGTTCAATTTTCAACCAAATAATTGCATATTTATCTAAGAAGATGTAATTTCTGTTAAAGCAGGCGAATTTTAAAATGAAAAAGACAAACTTTCGATAAAGAAGATTCCAGTTCACTTTCCAACGCCAAAAGAAGAATTATAAACAATAAGTTAATTTTCTGGTAAATAGTTGAATTTTTAACCAGAAAGTATGACTTTTTAACAAGATTGTTAAATTTTCAACCACACAGTCGCATTTTTGTCCAAGAAAAATAAAAATTCTACTAAAACAAAAGGATTTTAAAATAAAAAAGACCTATTTTCAAACAAAAGAATTGAATTTTCACCCAAAAGGATTTGATTTGATTTTTCAACGCAAAAATACAACAAAACAGTAGAATTTTTAAACAAAAAGTATGATTTTTTAACAAAATACTTTAATTTTGAACCAAATAGTTTCATTTTGAACAAAAAAAAAAGAAATTTGTCTTACAACAGATGAATTTTCGATTAAAAAATTTTTTTGATAGTTGAATTTTCACCCAGAAAAAGCTTCAGTTTTATTTTCAATACCAAGATATTAAATTTATTCAAAAAGTACACTCTCTACGAAATAGTTAAATTTTCAACAAAACAGTAGAACTTTCAACCAAAAAGTATGACTTTTCAACAAAATTGTTACATTTTTAACCAAACAGTTGCATTTTTATCAAAAAAAAATTAAAATTCTAGTAAAACAAATCGATTTTTAAATCAAAAAGACATATTTTCAAACAAAATAATTGAATTTTCATCCAAAAGGATTAGATTTGACTGTTCAACGCAAAAATACGAATTTTAAACAAAAAGTAAATTTTCTAGAAAATAGTTAAATTTTCGACAAAACAGTTGCATTTTTAACCAAAAAAGATGCAATATTTTTACTGAAAAAGACCAACTTTGAATCAAAAAGATAAATTTTCAGAAAAAAATAGTTTTCATTCAAAAAAGATTTCAGCTGACTTATCAGCAACAAAATATAAATTTGAAACAAAAGTTCAACATTTTTAAAATAAAACAGTTGAATTTCCAACCAAACAGGATGTTTTTAAAAATAAAATTGTTAAATTTTTAACCAAATAATAAAATGATTGAGCTATTACGTACAAAGTAATTTAAGTACGGTCCTTATAAAATTTGCAGACACTGTAGATTTTAAATATGTGCACTGTTTCTTACCCAGTTCTTATTTGGATTTGGTCTCCTGATTTTGTTCAACCATCCTTCTATAAATCGAAGGAAGCCATCCATGTAGGCACCTTGTTCACTTGAAGCTAATGGTTTATAAATATCACATCGTGGAGAACCTTCAAGAATTCTACGTGTTGCTTGATTATGTAGTGGCAAAAGAAATACACGAAACCTCCAATATTTAAGGGCCTAGACAAAATTATTTAAATATTATTAAATTTAGTAATTTACAAAAAGGTATAATTATTCTGCGAAAATTTAAATTAATCAAAAATAGCTTTTCTTATACAAATTATTAATAAAAGTTTATAGTTCGTTTGTCAAATAAAGTAAAAGAGTAAGTCATTAAGTTTAAAAAGAAAAAGTTTAATATACTGAATAATAATCTTAATAATTTTCATTATTTATTTTATTATTTTGTACTGAAAGAACCTTTATAGTACATGTTTTCATAAGTTTTCTATTTTTTATAGCAAAAACTAAAAACAACCATATTTTTAAATTAAAAAACAAACTTTTTTGGTTTACTATTATTCTGATTTAAAATAAACTTTTTTGTGAAAATCAGATCTTTTCTTTAAAAAAAAAAGATTAACTGGAAAGTTAACTTGCAATTTTTTGTCAAAAATTTGCCTCTTCTAGTTTAAAAATCAACCATTTGAATGTAAATTCATGTCTTTTATTGAACATTTATCTTTTTTGGTTGAAAATTAATCTTGATGCTTAACAATTAATCTTTTTGGTTAAAAAATCATTTCGAGGTTGAAAGTTTAACTACTTTTTTAAAAACTCATTTTTATTTTTTTGAAAATTGATCTTTTTAGTCAAAAATTCAACAATTTGTTTGAAAATTGACAATTTGAAAAAAATATTATGCTTTTTTGTTTGCTTTTTGTTTGCTTTTGTTTGCTTTTTAAAGAAAATTCTTCTTCTAAATTTTGTTCGCAACTTTATTTATTTGGTTTGAAAATGAATATCGTTGTTTAAAAATTT
>NC_046662.1:40199886-40210804 GCF_010883055.1 Belonocnema kinseyi | reverse complement strand
GGGGTGGAGGGTAGTTCGTTTAGCGTGCAATCGACTCGGGATACTTATAAGATACTACCATGATTTTTTCAGATTTTTTGGTCCAAAAATAAGTTAGGCCAAAAACCGGCCTCACCGACCCTCCCCCTTTAATCATTTATTATTGTTTTGTTTAAAATGTAGCCTTTTTCAGTTGAAATTTCAACTGCTTGGTCAAAAGTTGACCTACTTTCCTAAAAATGTATGTTTTTTTTAATTCACCCCCTTGGTTTGAAATTGCATTATTCCAGTTTTAGAAAATTAATTTTCCGGATTAAAAAATCATCTTTTGGGTTCAATTCTTTTGTTGAAAATTAATTTTTTTAATTCATCATTTAAGTTGAAAATTCATCTCTATTGTTGAAAATGTAACTATTTTGTTGAATTTTTTTTAGATTTAATTTTTTTAACTTACCATTTAAATATTCTACTTTTGGCTGAAAATTGATATTTTTATTAAAAGGTGATCTTTTATAGCGGAAAATTCATGTATTTTGTTTAAAATTCGTCTTGTGGTCAACATTTATTTTTCTAGGCTGAAAATTCATCCTTTTTGGTTAAAAATGCAACTGTTTATGTCTGAATGAATTCTCTTTGTTTAAGGATTCAACATTTTGGCAGAAAATTAAACTATTCGGTTAAATATTAAGTTTGTTTATTAAAAATTAAACAATTTTATGACAATTCAACTTTTTGGTATAAAATTAAATCTTTTTTTCGGAATTCATATTTTTTTATTTGAAAATTTAACTGCTTGGTTGAACTAAATTATTAAAAATTCATATTTTTTTAAGATTCACATCCTTGGTTGTAAATTTAACTATTATATTTTTAGAAAATTAAACTTCTGGGTTAAAAAATCATCTTTTGGGTTGAACTTGTTTTTGAATATTAATTTTTTTTAAGCTCATCATTTCAGTTTAAAATGTAACTTTTTGGGTCTAAATTAATCTGATTTTGCTATGGATTTAACAATTTGGTAGAAAATTAAACTATTTGTTTGAAAATTAACTTCTTTGTTAAAAATTCATATTTTTAATTTAAATTCAACTAGTTAGTGAAAAATCAATTTTTCAAAAATGAAATGTTTTTGGGTTAAAAATTCACCCATTTTATGGATAATTTTTAAAAACTTGTATTTTTTGGTAGAATCGTTAATCTTCTTGCTTCTTCTTTTTTAAATAAAAATTAATTTTTTTATCTGAAAATTACAATATTCCATTTTTTGTTAGATAGTGATCCTTTATACGTTGAAAAATCCACTATATGGTAGAAGTCATATATTTTGTTGAAAATTATCAAAAATTCTTTATTAATTCTCTTTTATTATATAATTGATTCTTAATTACTTCTTTATTAAATTCAACAAATTGAAATATTTTTAGGCTTGATAATTACTTAATTAAACTAAAAAATTAATTAAATTAAATATTAAATTTTTAAATTCAAATAAAAGAATGGTAAACTATCTAAATTAGCTTTTCGGAATTTAAAATGATGTATTAAAAATCGTATTTAAAAAAAGTAACGCCAAGGTAACTCGTTACTTTGGACTTTGTTTCGAACACTGGAGGCTACATATATTAGTTTGAGAGTTTATTATTTATATTTTTGTTTTGTATATTATAACCAAATAATGCTCTTAAATTTATTTCCATGCTGTGGTACGTCTAATCGGGATGCAACGCTGGACATTTTGATGCGTGTGTGATGTACGACTTAAAACAGCAATCATAGGTTAGCGTCATACATTACTGGGGGCTGATTCGGGTCTGGTACACTTCTTCGCTGTAGAATATTTTTATATCTTTATATTTTTATACTTTTATATTTATATATTTTTAACACTTTTTTAAATTTTATTGATCACTTTTGCACACTTGTTTGGGACGACTAAAAACCTCCGAACAATTATATTCCCAACCCTGTTAAATTCGCGAATAATAAAATTTCCCATTTATACAATTATTGAAAGAAAATTGCCGAATTATTAAATATTCGAACTAAAAAATTCCCAAATTTAAACAAATAAAATTTTTTTTATAAACTAAATTTATTTAATATACAATAATAAAATAAATATATATTTGACGTTTAAAGTTTCTAAAATAACTGTTTGAATTGAAAATAACAATTATTGAAAGAAATATATTTCTGGTTGAAATTTTTTTTGAATTATTGTTATTTAAATTCAAACAATAATTTTAGAAAGTTGAAACATCAAAAATAATTTTTAGAATTAAAAATATATGAGTATTGTTTTTTTGAAAAATAAATACAATTTTTAATTGTTCAAATTTGGGAATTTTTTGGTTCGGTTTTTTTATAATTTGGGAAATTTTCTTTTAAGAATGTTATTACTCGGGAATTTTCAAATTCGGCAATACTATACACTGTTCGGGAATTTTCCAATTTGGAAATTTTATTAGTATTTGGAAATTTTATTAATCGGGAATTTTCAGTCGCCCCACTTATATTTTAGGCCTCTTACACTTTATAATTGAATATCTATAGTTGTCTATGTCCTAATATTTTTGTAATCTAATTTTTGCAGTTTTCATACATTTTTCCAAAAAATTATTTCTATCCACAGAGTAACTACTCACCTGGAAAATCTAGAAGTGTCAGGGAGTTTCTTGAGCGTGCTTTAATTTGTTTTAAAAATAGTGATATAAAATTAAATAACGGTGTTTTTTTCATTTGTAAAAGTAGATATTCTTAGCTTGAAAACACAATATGGTTCAATTAAAAAAAAATAATTTGGTTGAAAATGAACTATCTTTATGTAAAATCATATTTGCTTTTTCGGAAATTAATATGTTTATATCAATGATTTAACTATTTTATTGAACATTCAAATTTTTGTAGAAAATTAACATTTTTGTTGAAAATTTATATTCTCGGGTTAAAAATGCAACCTTTTCATAAAAAATTCGTCTTTTTAGACTGAAATTTCAATTATTTCGTTAAAAGTTCAATTTTTTGGTTGAAACTTAATTTTGTTAATCTCTCTTGTTTGGGGATTGAACTATTTGATTGAAAATTACCCTTTTTGTTGAAATTTTATATTTTATGTTTTGAAATTCAAAAGTCTTCTGAAAATATTTTCTCTGGCTTCAAAATTCAAATATTTGTTTAAAAACTCAACTGTTTGATTAACAGCTAACTTCTTTGTTGAAAATTCATATTTGTGTATTTTTTTTTAATTATTTCGTTTAGGTAAAAAATTAACTATGTGTTTGAAAATTCCATTGTTTGGTAGAAAATTAACTTGTTTATTGAAAATTCATATAAAATTTTTCGGAAATTTCTTTAAGTTAAAGATACGACTATTTTGTTGAAAATTTTACTATTTGTTTGAAAAGTTAAAAATTTATATTCTCCGGTTAAAAATTCCACGTTTTTGTACAAATTCGTATTTTTAGTTTACAATTTCAATTATTTAGTGGAAAATTAATTTTTTGTTGTTGAAAATTCAATTTTTTGGTTGTAAATTAACTTTTTATTAAAAATTCATATTGCATTTTGCGGAAAATAATCTGGTTAGATTGAGGATGCAAATATTTTGTTGAAAATTCAACTATATAATTGAAATTAAACTATTTTGCTGAAAGTTCATATTTTCGGGTTAAAAATTTAATTGTTTTGTAGAAAATTCGTTTTTTTTTGCTTAAAATTTCGATTATCAGGTCGAAAATTCAACATAATAGTCTTTTTGGCTTATAATTTCAACTGTTTTGATGAAAATTACACTCTTTGGTTAGAAATTAGCTTTTTGGTTAAAAATTCATGTTTGCGTCTTTCGAAAATTAATCTGCTTAGGTAGAAAAATCAACTATGTGATTGGAAATTCATATTTTTGGGATTAAAAAAGTAACTGTTTCGTAGAAAATTCTTCTTCTTCGCTTAATGATTCATCAATTTGGTAAAAAATTCAACTATGTGATCGGTTATTAACTTTCTATTTAATGAATTTTAAACAAAAAAATTAATTTTCAAGTTGAACAGTTGAAGTTTCAAGCTAAAAAGACGAATTTTTACAAAAGATTTGAAATTTCAATACGAAAATATTGAAATTTCAAATCTTTTGTAAAAATTCGTCTTTTTAGCTTGAAACTTCAACTGTTCAGATTGAAAATTAATTTTTTTGTTTAAAATTCATATTCTTATGTTTCGGAAATTAATTTGTTTTGGTTGCAAATTGGACTGTTTGGTTGAAAATTAACTTTTTCGTTGAGAATTCATATTTTCGTTTTTCGAAAATTAATTTGTTTAGGTAGAAAATGTAACTATAAGGTTCAAAATTCATAATACGCAGTAAAAAATTCAAATATTTGATTAAGAATTACATTTTTTTTTGAAAACTCAACTCTTTTGTAGAATATTCGTCATTTTGGCTTGAAAGTTTAATAAAATACAAATTTTTCACTTGTTATTTGCAATTGTTTAATAAATTTAGTTAATTGCAATTGAAAAATTCATATATGCATAATTACAGGGTTTTTTTTGTTAAATTAAAAGAAAAATTAATTGATTAAATTTCTTAAAATTGTTTAAAAACGCGATATTCAATACTTGGATAGGAAAAATTTTAACTGGAAAAATTGAATGATCAAGGAATTAAAAGGTGTTGAAGATTTAAAAATCTTTTGATTGAGTCCCAAATTCATTTTTAAATATTGGGAGCCTTTTTTTTAAAAAGACTCTTCTTTCACATAGTTTATATTTCATTGGAAAATTTTGCGTTTTATTGATTTCGAAGAACTCGAATGGATTTTAAGATATTTTGAAAAAGTTTTTCAATTTGAATATTACCAGAAATAAATTTTTCTGTCAAGTGTTACCACCAGGTATTTATACTGCAATAATTATAAAAACAAATTCAGTGTGGAATTGTACTAATTTTTCACGCTAACATGATTAGAATAAGATTTTTTAAAACATTTAAAAATATTTTATGTCTTATAATAATATGATAGAGATTTAATTGAATTTAAAATTAAATAAAATTCTTTGATATTTTTATTTTTTTCAGTACAAGATCTTGTTTCTTTAATTCATCTTCAAATAAGTTTAATTATTTACTTCGTATTTTTATAAAAGTTTTTTTCATATCAATAAATGCAAATGTGTTTTTTTGAGTAATTGGTTTAATTAAATTATTCAAAATTAATATTTCGTAATAATATAATTTATAGCTTTCTTCACATCTATGTCTGCTTTCAGCTTCCTCATACAGTACTACTAAAAAAGCCTAACTTCTCTCTGCATGATTCCTCTATTAATTAATTTAACATTCTATCTTCTCTTCAATCCTCTATTCTAAAAAATGTTAATACAATGACTATTTTAAATTCTACCAAAATTTTTATTTAAAACTCCGGGGAAATTTGTGTGTATGCTACCGAAAAATATAGATGAGGCACAATGTTTATTTTAGTTTTATCATCTTTTATCGATTTTATGCATGTCCGTAAATTCTATTTTCGATTTTTGGTGATCAAACCCCCTCCCAAAATTTGTTTGTTTTCCGGAAAAAGGAATAAGGATTTTTTCAAATCGATCATTATTAACATTAATGACGAACATTTAAAAAAATGAGGAATTTCTGTTTCTGAAAAACGGACGAATTGGCTTGGTGAGGGAGGGGGGAGGGCGTTAATTATATATAATTTTTATATAATAAAGGGTTAACTCTAATTCACGCAATTCATTTTTTTCAAGTCACTATTCATTTCAAATAATCTCATCGCAATAAAAACAAATAGACTTTCTTTTTGTATATCTTCCGAGCACAATTGACTAAAAATAATATATTGAAATGAAGGTTGAAATAGAACCAGACGGTAGAAAATTAGTTTCTGTTTCAATTACACTTCTGGACATGTAGCAATTTTCAAAAGCATGTACCATCACGAATTATTTATCTCTTTAGTCTTCTAATTTTTTTTTAATTTCGTGGTTTGAGGGTTTAACAATTCCATACAAACGTTAAATGAAGAAATGGACGTCATATTTCATAAATATATTTCATTCGCCATCATAAAATCGGGAGGATTGAAAAATCCCGAAAAAGAAAATATTCGAAATCGCAAATTCCTGATAATAGAAAATTGCCGTCATTTTAAAATTTCCGAATTAGAACATTTCGCATGGCTTATAAACAATTTTGAATGAGTCAGGAAATTTTGTTCATTAGGTTGAAAATTCAGCTCTTTTGTTGAAAACTTAATTTTGGTTCAAAATTTGACTATTTAGGTGGAAGTGGAACTAGTTTATCAAAATTCCCTTTTTTGCATATTATTCATATTTATTTATTTTTTATTCATATAACTATTATGTTGAAAATTCTTTTTTTTTGTTCAAAATTTATTTTTTGAACTGAAAATTCAACTATTCTATTTTTTATCGAAAATTGATATTTTTTAGTTAAAAATTCATGTATATTTTGTTAAAAATTTTTCCTTTTTTGGCAGAAAAATAATTTTTTTGTTGGAAACTCAACTATTTGTTTCAAAATTTATTTTTGGGTTAAAAATTCATTGTTCTGATTGAAAATTCATCATTTCCGTTAAAGATTGATTTATTTAGTTAAAAACGTAGCTATTTTTTCAATTCGTTTTCATGGGTTGTAAATTCAAATATTATTTAAAAAATATACATTTTTTGGTTGAAAACCAACTTTTTTGTTGAAACTTTTCTTTTTTTATTTAAAATTTATTTTTTTTAACTGAAACGTTGTCTCTTTTTGTAGAAAAATTATTTTTTTATTTTAAAATACAACTTTGATTGATTTATTTAGTTCAAAATTTTACTGATTTGTTTAAAATTAGTTTTTTCGTTTTGGTTAAAAATTAAACTATTTCAAAATTCATTTTTATTGTTTAAGCTTCATCATTTTAGTCAAAAGTTTATCCGAGAATTGATTTCTTTAGTTCAAAATTTAACTACTATGTTGAAACTATTATGTTGAAAATTCTTTTTTTTTTATTCAAAATTTATGAAAAAAATGTTTCTTTTGATTAAAAGGTCAGCTATATTTGTTTCAAAATTCGTTTTTTTTGTTCAAGATTCATAATTTTAGTTAACAAATCATTTGAACATTGATTTCTTTAGTTCAAAATTGAACTATTTTGTTGAAAATTAATTTTTTAACTTAGACTCTAACTATTTAATTGTTGCTTGAAAAAGTTTTTTAGTTGAAAATTCATATTTTTGGGCTGGAAATTCAACTGTTTTGTAGAAAAATTGTCTTTTTATCTTGAAAATTTAAAATTTTGATGAAAGTTTTTTTTTGTTGATAAGTTTAAGGTTCAGGGAAAAATCGAGGAAAGTCCGGAAATTTAAAAATTGGGATTTCGTAGAAACCCTGTTGTCGAATTTGAAAATGCCCGACAACATATAATTGCTGACACAGGAAAATTTACGAATTATACAATTTACGAATCTAAACAATTCAAAAATTGTTTAATGATTATTGTTAAATGTTAAATGGTAATTTTTAATGTTTTAGAATTGAGAATTTTATAATTCTGGAATTTCCCTGTTTCTGGAATTTTTTTCGATAATTTTCCAGTTTCGGGATTTTTCTTTTTTGGGATTTTTCAGTCATCCCATAAAATATAAGGTGGATGTAATGATATCACAACCATTTACCTTGAACTCTTTGCGAAATATTTCTCCCCAGGAGGAAAAATGTCTTAAAAATGCCTTCCACTAAAAATGTTTAAGAAAACAGATGTCTGTTTCTTCTTTTATAAACTAAACAAATTTATTGGAAACTTGTTCGTTTTTTTATCAGGTGTTGACTGGAGATCACTAACGATTCCGGCATGTCTTCCTATTACAACCGATTATTTTCCCGATAAGAGGAGTCTGCAAAATGATTACGTCGTTTCGGATTATAATTTATTGCCGGACGACGTTAATGCTGATTTTGCACAGCAAAGGGCAATTTATAAAAAACCACTTACAACTGCAGAAGTCTTCAAAGAACTTGTTTCTCAAAGATTGGCGCAGGTAATTTAATGTTTTAAAATTATTAAATATATTTTTTAAATTTTTTTAATTTGAAGGAAAGTTGTGGACGCAATTTCTTATTGTGTATTTCTAATTTTAACCAGTTTTTTTTTAGCAATTTCACTCACCCTGATATTCAGTAGGGTGATCCAAAAATGGCTTTTCTTGAAAAATGAAAATGCGTTTTGATTATTAAAAATAAGTGTCAAATAATTTATATAGATTTCTTTTCTAAAATTTTAAACCATGTACCCTCTTTTTTAGGATATTCATTTATGATTTTTATGTGATTTTCTTTAGTTAGTTTATTATTATTATTTATTAGAACCGATTAAATTTTGTTCATGAATCTTTATAGGGGGTTAATATATTAACCAAGGAAAGATTTTTATTTTACTTAAAAACAGTTTGATTAAATAAAAAAAGACCTATTCTTAACAAAATACTTAAATCCACAACAAAGAAATATTTTTGAATCAATAAAGTAAAAAAATGATCCAAAATGCTGAATTTTTAACCAAGAATATTATTTTTTTACCAAAAAAGACGATTTCTTAACAAATTACATACATTTTTAACCAAACAGTACAATTTTCTACCAAATAGACGATCTATGAACCAAGTAGTTGAATGTTTAGATTAAAAAGATCAATTTCTAAACAAAAACGGAATAGTTGAATTTTCATTAAAACATAAATTTTCTATTCAAAAAAATCTAATTTTTTACAAAATAGTTGATATCTCTTCTAAGTTGTTTGAAGTTCAAAATAAAAAGATGAATTTTGTATGCAAAACAGTTGAATTTTAGAATCCGAAAATAAGAAGTTTCAGCAAAAAATTTCATTTTTAATCAAATAATTGCATTTTTAACAAAAAAATTGACTTTCTACTAAGAAGATAAATTTTAACAAACAAAACAAGTTTTTAACGAAACAATTAAATTTCTAAACTAAAAAAAATCAACAGTTTTTAACAAAATATGGAATATTTAATCGAAATTGTAAATTTCTATATTATGTATTCAAAATATAAAACTTTTCAATTTAATTAAGTTTTTAATTCATAAAAAATCTTATTTCATAATTTAAGAACAATTAGGTTAATTAAATAATATATTTCGCATTAATTTTGACCCAAAAAAAGAAGGCAAAAAAGGATTTCCATTTTTAAACAAAGAGATGAATTTTCATCTAAAATTATGAAACTTCAACGAAAGAAATTAATTTTTAAGAAAGTAGTTTAAATTACAAGCAAGGAGTTGAACTTTTAACCCAAAAGAACGAATTTTCCATAAAAAATATAATAGTTGATATTAAACAATATCTTTTGCGAATAAAAGACAATTGAATTTAATCAAAAAAGGCCAATTTTCTACAAAATAGTTGAGAATCATCAACCAAAATAGATTAATTTTAAAACCAAATAGTTGGAATTTGATTTGCTATAAAAAAAAAGACAAAGTTTCAACACATGCATACATTTTTAATGAAATAGTTGAAGATTTAACTAAGAAGATTTTTTATTTCAAAGATTTCAATAATTTCGCTAATATTTAAAAAACATTTTAAATATTTCGCAAAGATTTCTAAAGGTATGAGAAAGATTTTACAAACATTTCAGAAAGATTTTTATGATTTCTTAAAGATTTCAAATATTTCGCAAAGATTTTGAGTATATTTAAAAGATTTCACAAAGACTTCAATAATTTTCTAAACATTTGAATAATTTCACAAATACATATTACCAAATATTTCAAAAATATATCAAATGTTTCACCATGATTTGCAAAGGTTTAACAAATATTAGAATGACTTCCTAAAGATTGAAAAAATTTCACAAATATTTCGGATAGTTTCGGATAGATCTAAAAATTGCACAAAGACTTAAATTATTTCACAAAGATTTAAAATATTTCACAAAGATTTCAAATAATTTAATAAATATTATCAAATATTTAAAAAATGTTTCAAATATTAAGCAAAAATTACCAAAGATTTTAGTAACATTTGCGAAAGATTTCAATGATTGTCTAAAAATTGCATAAACACTTCAATTATTTCATAGAGATTAAAAATATTTCACAAAGATTTCGAATAGATTAAAAAGATTTCACAAAGAGTTAAATAATTTCCCAAAGGTTCAAATAATTTTATAAATATTATCAAATTTTTCAAAACTGTTTCAAATATTACGCAAAGATTTGCAAAGATTTTAGAAATATTTCAAAAGATTCCAATTGTTTTTTAAAGATTTCAGAAAGACTTAAATTAATTCAGAAAGATTTATAAGATTTTTATTACTAAATTATGATATTAAATTTATTTATTCATTTTTTAAAAATATTTCGTAAATATTTCCAAAGCGTTCAAAAATAGTTACTTTAAAGATGATGATCATTTTTCGATTTACGCAAAGATTCCCAAAGTTTTTAGTAATATTTCAGAAAGATTTCCAAATATTTTAGTAATATTTCAGGAAGCTTTTAGTAATATTTCAGATAGATTCTAATGATTTTCCAAGGATTTGAGTAATATTTCAGAAAGATTTCCAAAGATTTTAGTAATATTTCAGAAAGATTCCAATGATTTTCTAAAGATTTTAGTCATATTTCAGAAAGAATTCCAAAAATGTTAGTAATATTTCAGAAAGATTTTCAACGATTTCAGTAATAATTCAGTAATATTTTTAAAGATTTAAGTAATATTTCAGAAAGATCAACGATGTTAGTAATATTTCAGTAACATTTCCAAAGATTTGAGTAATATTTCAGAAAGATTTTCAAAGATTTTAGTATTATTTCAGAAAGATTTCAATGAATTTCTTAAGATTTCAGTAATATTGCAGAAGGATTTCCAAAGATTTTAGTAATATTTCAAAAAGA
>NC_046662.1:40196002-40199786 GCF_010883055.1 Belonocnema kinseyi | reverse complement strand
ATTTCATAAAGATTTCCAAATATTTTAGTAATATTTCAGGAAGATTTTAGTAATATTTCAGATAGATTCTAACGATTTTCCAAGGATTTTAGTAATATTTCAGAAAGATTTCCATAGATTTTAGTAATATTTCAGAAAGATTCCAATGATATTCTAAAGATTTCACAAAGACTTAAATTATTTCACAAGTATTTCGAAGATTTTCGTTATTAAATTATTATATTAAAGTTATTTATTATATTTTTTAAATATTTCGTAAACATTTCCAAAGCTTTCAAAAAGAGTTTACCAAAGATTTTACTAATATTTCAGAAAGAATTCTAAATATTTTTAATATTTCAGGAAGATTTTAGTAAAATTTCAGATAGATTCTAACGATTTTCTAAGGATTTGAGTAATATTTCATAAAGATTTCCAAATATTTTAGTAATATTTCAGGAAGATTTTAGTAATATTTCAGATAGATTCTAATGATTTTCCAAGGTTTTGAGTAATATTTCAGAAAGATTTCCAAATATTTAGTAATATTTCAGGAAGAATTTAGTAATATTTCAGATATATTCTAATGATTTTCCAAGGATATTAGTAATATTTCAGAAAAGATTTCCATAGATTTTAGTAATATTTCAGAAAGATCCCAATGATATTCTAAAGATTTCACAAAGACTTAAATTATTTTACAAGGATTTCGAAGATTTTCGTTATTAAATTATTATATTAAAGTTATTTATTACATTTTTTAAATATTTCGTAAACATTTCGAAAGCTTTCAAAAGGAGTTACTTCAAAGATGATGATCATTTTTTGACTTACGCAAAGATTTCTAAAGATTTTAGTAATATTTCAGATAGATTCTAATGATTTTCCAAATATTTTAGTAATATTTCAGGAAGATTCCAATGATTTTCTAAAGATTTCACAAAGAATTAAATTATTTCACCAAGGTTTTCAAGATTTTCATTATTCAATTATTATATTAAATTTATGTATTAATTTTTTTAAATATTTCGTAAACTTTTCGGGAGCTTTTAAAAAAAGTTACTTTGAAGATGATGATCGCTTTTTAACTTTTTTTTTGCCATTTTTAACTTAAATATTTTTGAGACAGTACTCAGAATCAAGCGATCGAGTTCTTATAATTTCAAAAAGTCGAAAATCGTGTTAAATTCTCAAGAAAAGCCGTTTTTGGAAAACTCTAATATTCAGTTAGATAAATTATAAACTATTAATCGAAATAATGATGAAAAAATGTCTTTTTAAGGGATTTCAACTGATCCTTTTACCACAGAATAGTAAAAATCAAATATCGACGCCTGGAAGTAATAGTGCCCCTCCTATTAGTTCAGTTATGCGTGGCCGTCAAACAGAATCTGAGCCAAAGGAAGAATATTTGTTGAGTATAGGCCGAATATTCCATAAAATTTCCCTGTGTGGTAATTCCATAACTGTAACAAGATACAGGCCAAGGTGTTACTTTTTTTCAGATTTTATCATATTCATACAAATTTTGTATTTCTAACAAAAATCAGAAAACAATTAAAAGCTCTTATTTTATTTTACTTTCATTAAAATATGAAAAAATATTTTGCAGGCATCCATATCCTCCATTTAATATACACTATCGTTATCGATTTCACGCACCTCATCACGATACATACGAAGTTTCCTGGGTTTCTTTCACAACTGAGAAATTAGAAAATTACAACTGGAATTACTTGGATCATTATATTTGTACTAGAGGCGATACCGATTTTTCTCTAGCCGAGGTAACTTTCAGGATTGATCATTTTTATTAAATTTATTATAATTGCAAAATCACTTTATTTTCTTCTTAACGTGAAGAGATTTTGAAATTTAATTCAAATTTAAGTTACAAAATTTTTTAACATTTAATAAATATTTCAAAAATTTTAGAAAGATTTCACAAAGATTTCGCAAAGATTTAACAAGATTTCAATAACTTAATAAATATTTAAAAAGATTTCACAACAACTTCAAGAAGTTTTAGAAAATTTTTCTAAGGTTTCAAAGATTTTAAAAAAGTTTCAGAAGATTTCAAAGATTTTGAAAATTTTTTGAAGATTTCACAAAGATTCAAAATATTCTCAAAGATTCCAAAAGATTAAAATAATTTCAAAATATTACCATAAATTCATAAGGATTTAAAAGATTTTAGAAATATTTCAAGGATTTCAGAGTTTCAAAATATTTCACAACAATTTCAAAGATTTCGCAAGTATTACAAAATATTTCAATAACTTAGTAAATATTTAAAAGATTTCCCAAAAATTAGAAAGATTCCAATAAGATTTTAAAGATTTTGCTAAGGTTTCGAAGATTTCAAAAAAGTTCAGAATACTTCAACGATTTTCCAATGATTTTAAAGATTTCACAAAGATGCAAAAGATTTTCAAAGATACCAAAAGATTAAAATATTTTCAAAATATTTCAATAAATTTGTAAAGATAACAAATATTTTAGAAAAATATTTGGAAGATTTCGCAATGTTCTCAAAGATTTAAAAAGATTGAAGAAAATTAAAAAAATGTTTACAATAATTTCAGAAATATTTCAGGGAATCCACAAAGATTTCAAAGGATTTCATAAAAATTAGAAAGATTTTACGAAGATTACAACCATTCCACAACATTTTCAAAGATTTCACAAAGTTTTCGCAGATTACAAAACATTTCAATAACTTAGTAAATATTTAAAAGATTTCACAAAAATTATAAAGATTTCTATAAGATTTTAAAGATTTTGTTAAGGTTTCGTAGATTTCAAAAAATTTCAGAATAGTAAAATGATTTTGCAATGATTTCAAAGATTTCACAAAGATTCAAGAGATTTTTAAAGATCCCAAAAGATTAAAATAATTTAAAAATGTTTCAATAAATTTGTAAAGATTTAAAAGTTAAAAAAAATATTTGAACGAATTCAAAATATTTTACAAAGATTTCGCAATGTTCTCAAAGAATATTAATCAAAATTAAAAAAGGTTTGCGATAATTTCAGAAATATTTCATTGATTTTACAAAGATTTCATCAAAATTAGAAAAATTTTACGAAGATTACAACGATTTCACAAAATTTTCAAATATTTCAAAAATATTTCACAAAGTTTTCACAAAGTTTTGAAAGATTTCGCCAAGATTTCAAAGATTTCCCAAGGATGTCAAAGATTTTACAAAGATTCAAAAGATTTTTAAAGATTCCAAAAGATTAAAATAGTTTCAAAATATTTCAATAATTTTGTAAAGATTTAAAAGTTTAAAAAATATATTTGTAAGATTTTAGAAAGATTTCAAAAGATTTCACCAAAATTTCAAAGATTTACAAAGATTTCGAAATGTTCTCAAAGATTTTAAAGATTTGACAAGATTTAAGAAACTTAAAAAATTTTGCGATAATTTCAGAAATATTTCAGGGATTCCACAAAGATTTTATTAAAATTAGAAAGATTTTACGAAGATTACAACGATTTTTCAATTATTTCGAATGACTTCAAAAACATTTCCGAGATTTTAAAGTTTTCCAAAATATTTCAAAGATTTCAAAATGTTAAAAAAAAATTGTAACCAAAACTTAAATAGTCCAATTTACAGTTAAAAAATAATTCTGAAACAAAAATTGGAGGTTTTAACAAATTATTTAAATTTTCAACCAAAAATAATAAATTTCCAACCAAAGTTGTTGAATTTTAAAAAACAAGATTAATTTACTACAAAAAAAAGGAATTTTAAATAAGAAAAATGGTTTATTTTTAAACTAAAAGAAATACGAT
>NC_046662.1:40193918-40195902 GCF_010883055.1 Belonocnema kinseyi | reverse complement strand
AAAACTATTTTTTCAGAGATCTGATTTTCGGCACGACAATAACCTTAACAAATATTTAAAAAATACATTTACTTAGTTAAATTGCATAGAATAGTGAGTTACTGATAATATTGTGTTCACCATTTTAGTATAACGCCAGCTTTTCCTATGTCATCAGGCTAATCTACTTTATTTTCAGCAGTGTATCTGGAAAATAATAAAATTAATATTCAATACTTTCAGTACTAGTGATTGAAAGTTTTCATCTTTTTAATCACTGCTTTAGAGTTAAAATAGCCTTTCATTACGAAACAAGAACATTTCATGTCATTATACAATTTATACATGGTACACAAATTGAACAGATATTGATTATTCGTTAGAAAAATTGATTATTCAGAGCGACGAAACACTTCTATGGGGCTACCAGTGTTTGACAGTAACGCGTTACCAGTGACATTAATAGAAAATAATACAAAAATTAAAATAAATGTAAAAAATAAAATTATATTAAATAATAAATTAAAATTAAAATTACATGCTATGTCTAATTAATAAAAATTAATCCGGGACATTACACCCATCAGATGAAAAAATAAATCTTTTACTAAATTCTAATAGCGTGGACACGTTCTTTTGTAAAAGAAGAAAACAACTCAAAATATTTTTAAATCGGCTAATATCTTATGCTTTTAAATAAAAGAACTGAAAAAATTCTCCTTAACATTCTTTTATTATTTGCATATTCATCAAATAATTTATTTTTCACTTTTCTTATTGAAAGTAAAAAATAAGTTTACGAAACTTTGATGGTTTTAGCAAATTCGAAAGATGGCGAAATAAAAAAAAAATAAATTATGTATTCAAGAAACGTTTTCCAAACCTAAACATATTTTTTTGTGAATAAATGGACAAATATTGCAAAAAATTAAAAAGGTAGTCGTTTCAGAAATTTTTAAAATCCTTTTTCAAAATTCGAAGAAAAAAAGTACAGATCATTTTCTGCAAACCCCCATTTTTTTATTTTTGCAATATTTACTAAAAATATGAACTAAGTAAAAAATATATCGAATTTTGAAGAAAAAATTTGTGGTTCCATTTGTAGCTTAAAATTGATATTTTTATCGAAAATTGATTTTTTATTGTTGGAAAATTATGCATTTTGTTTAAAAATTCTACTTTTTTCTGAAATTGATCTTCTCTCTTGAAAATTCATTCTTTAGGGTTAACTTCACCTCCTTGGTTAAAAATTTGGTTGAAATTTTTTTATTGATTGAGAATTAATTTTTTTTAAGTAACAGTTTAACTGTTTTAATCTTTGTTTAAAATTGATATTTTTTATTACAAATTGATCTTTTTTAGTTCAAATATCATGTATTTAGTTTAAAATTGACGTTTTTCTGTTAAAAATTCGTCTTTTTGGTCGAAAATGAAGTTTTTTGGTTGAAAATTCGTCCTTTTTGTTTAAAACTACAATTTTCTCAGTCCAGATTAACCTGGTTTGATTTAGAGTATTTAAAATATTCATTTTCTTGCTGGAAAATTAATCTTTTTTATTGAAAATTTATTTAAAATTTAACTATTCCAGTTTTAGAACATTAATTTTCCGGATTAAAAAATCATCTTTCGGGTTCAATTCTTTTGTTGAAAATTAATTTTTGTAATTCATCATTTAATTTGAAAATTCATCTCTTTTGTTGAATTTTTTTTTTTAGAAAGTATGGTTAAAAATGTAACTGTATATGGCTCAGTGAATTTCCTTTGTTTGAGGATTCAAGATTTTAATAGAAAATTAAACTATTATGAAAATTTCACTTTTTTGTTAAAAAATAATATTTTTGGTTGCAATTTCAACCGTTTTGTAGATAATTCGTCCTTTTGGCTTCAAAATTCAAGTATTTTGTTATTTTTGGACCAAAAAATCTGAAAAAATCATGGTAGTATCTTATTAGTATCCCGAGTCGATTGCACGCTAAACGGACTACCCTCCACCCCCCAGCCACCC
>NC_046662.1:40181966-40193818 GCF_010883055.1 Belonocnema kinseyi | reverse complement strand
GTCATTTAAAATAAAAAACATTGCGTTTGATAAAAAAATGTTTGAAACTTACAAAAAATATTTATTTTAGCCACGATTTTTTAAACCTAATTTTTTCTTACTATCGCTTCTTACCAATTTTTGAAAACTGCTTTAATTATAATAAATGATATATTATTTCTTAAACATTTTTTAAACATATAACTGCATTTATATATTACTTAATTATTAAAAAAAATTGTAAGCATGTATAATATTTTCCTTGGAAAATTAGGCCATGATTGCTTAAAATTTCACCACTTTTAACGAATTGGTAAGAAAATAAATTGCAAAAAGCGCTGTTAAAATTAATAGTTTTTTGTAACTTTTAAATTATTTCCATTCAAAAAAATCTTTTTTATTTGAAATGACGTCATCAGTAATATTATCTTTAATAATATTAATAATATTAGTGATATTATTCTCAAAACCATAGAAAAACTATTTTTTTCGAAGATCGGATTTTTGAAACAACTACCGCCAGTTTAGAAAGAACAAATTTACATATATTTATATTGAAATTATATTTATATTTTATTTCTAATCATAATGGATTTTCTGACTAGCTACATATTCAAGGTGGCCGAAAAACTTTTTTTTTTAATTCCCTAACTTTCTCAAATGAATTGAAAAAAATCAACAAAAAATCCCAAAAAATGAAATTGATTTCAGTAAAATTGAAGTGAATTTAGAGGAATTTAAGGGAACTAAGAAGATTTGATTAAATGCCTACGAATTTAAGGTGATTTTACAGGACTTCAGAATAAATTAAACAAAAACTAAAAAAAAATTTTAAATTCTTCATTAAATTGTGCAATTTTAGAAAAATTAAGGCCAATTTAAAATATATAAACAACTTCCAAAAAATTCAGAGTGAATTCGAAACGAATTCTAATGAATTGCAAACCAAAATTTGGAATATCGCTTCAAATCTTTGAAACCCTATGAAATCCGCCAATTCGTGTGTATGCATTTTTCTAAATTCATGAAAATATTATAATATCTCGTAAAATTGCATGAAAATTATTATATTTTCTGAAATCCTGGAAAATGTCTTAAATTATTATTTAATATTTAAATTAGTTTAAAATACCTTAACACTTTTAAAAGCTTTTGAAAATTCTTTATGTGTTTAAAAATACCCTCAAATATTTAAATTCATTTAAAATCTTTTAAAATCCTTTAAAACTTTTACAAGCTCTTGAAAACTTTTCGAAGCTATTTTAAATTCCTTAGAATTTTTTAAAAATATCCCTTTCAAATCTTTGGTAATACCTTGAAATATTCGAAAATAATTGAAATTCTACGAAATCTCTAGAATCTTACAAATAAATTCTTTGAAATCCATGAAAATATGATAAAAAAAACCTGTGAAATTACGTGAAATCTTATAATATTTCCTAAAAACTTCAGAAATTGTGTAAAATACTTTGTAAGCTTTTAAAATCCCTTATAATCTTTCAAACTGCCTTAAAAATTCCTTGGAAATGTTTAAGATACTTTAAAATCTTTGAAATACTTTGAAATTCTTTTCTTTTTTTAATTTCTTTCTTAAAAATCCATTAAAATCTTTTATATTACCCTACAATATTTCAAATAGTTTAAAATCCCTTGAAACTTCTTCATGATTTTGAAAATTCCTTGAAGTTTTTAAAATTACTGTAAAATATTTGAAATGTCTTCATACCTAAAAAAAGGAAAAATTCCAAATCTACTCAAAATTTCTTGGAATTTTTTTAAATCCCCTAAAATATTTAAAATCTCTTAAAACTTATTAAAGCTCTTCAAAGTTCCTTGAGATTTTAAAAAATACCCTAAAATCTTTAAAATGCCTTAAAATGATTAAAATCTATTCAAAAATACTTGGAATTTATTTAGATACTCTAAAATATTTCAAATTCCTCGAAACTTTATAAAGCTCTTGAAAATTTCCTTATGTTTCAAAAATACTCTAAAATCTCTGAAATCATTTGTGATGCCTTCAAATTATTGAAATCTGTCAACAATTTCTTGGAATCATACAATATACTCTAAAATACTTCAAATCTTTTAAACTTTTTAAATTAAATTTAAAAGTCTCTTGAAGCTTTTGAAAACTTTTTAAAATTTCTTGGAAATTAAAACAAAAAACTAAAATATGCGAAATCCTTTGAAATTTCTTCAAATTATTCATGTCTATTAAAAATTCCTTGGAGTGTTTTTAAATACCTTAAAATATCTCAAATCTCTTGGAGCTTTTTTAAGTTCTTGAAAATTTCTTCCATGTTTTAAAATATCCTAAAATCTTTTGAAATTGCTTCTAATTATTGAAATGTATTACAAATTTCTTTGAATCTTAAAAAATATTTTAAAATATTGCAAATGTTTCAAAATTAAAATTATTTAAATGTATTAAAAATACTTGGAATCTTTTTAAATGCCCTAAGATCTTTGAAATCCCTTAAAATTATTTAAATCTACTTAAAAATACTTGGAATCTTTTTAGATACCCTAAAATATTTCAAATCCCTTGAAACTTGTTAAAGATCTTGAAAATTTCCTTATATGTTTTAAAAATACTCTAAAATTTTTCAAATACTTTGTAATGCCTTCAAATGATTAGAATCTGTTAAAAATTTCTTGGAATTATACAAAATACTCTAAAATACTTCAAATCTTTTAAACTTTTTTTTATTAAATTTAAAAGTCTCTTGAAGCTTTCGAAAGGTTTTTTAAAATTCCTTGGAAATTAAAAAAAACTCAAATATGTGAAATTCTTTGAAATTGCTTCAAATTATTCATGTCTATTAACAATTCATTGGAATTTTTTTAAATACGTTAAAATATCTCAAATCTCTTGGAACTTTTTTAAGTTCTTTCAAATTCCTTGCATGTTTTAAAATATTCTAAAATCTTTAAAATCCTTCGAAATTCTGTTTAATTATTCAAATTTATTAAAAATTTATTTGAATCTTAAAAAATATTTTAAAATATTTTTAATCTTTTAAAATTAAAAATATTTAAATCTATTTAAAAATACTTGGAATCTTTTTAAATACCCTAAAATATTTTAAATCCCTTGAAACTTTTTAAAGATGTTGATAATTTCCTTAGATGTTTTAAAAATACTCTAAAATCTTTCAAATACTTTGTAATGCCTTCAAATTATTGGAATCTGTTAAAAATTTCTTGGAATTATACAAAATACTCTAAAATGCTTCAAATCTTTTAAACTTTGGTTATAAAACTTAAATTTTATTAAATATTAAAGTTTCTTGAAGCTTTGTGAAGCTCTTTAAAATTTCTTCAAATTTTTGATATCTATTAAGAATTGCTTGGAAATTTTTTAAATATCCTAAAATATCTCAAATCCAATGCAACTTTTTGAAGCTCTTGAGAATTCCTTGGAAATTAAAAAAAAACTACAAAATCTTTAAAATCCTTTGAAATTCCTTCATATCACAGAAATCTATTGAACAATCTTTAGAATCATTCAAAATGTCTAAAAATCTTTGTAAGTACCTTAAAAGATTTAAAAATATTAGAAAATCTGTAAAATCTCGTAATTCTTGTGAATAAATTCTTTGAAATCCATTAAAATTATATAAAATCCCATGAGATTCTGTAAAGTCTAATGATTTTTCCTATAAAATAATTTCATATCTTGCAAAATTCTAGGAAATTCTTCAAGACCCTATGAAAATATTTTTAAATCCCTCAAAAGCAATTAAATGTTTTTGTTTTAAATCTTTTGAAATCCCTTGAAACTTTTTAAAGCTCTGGAAAGCTTTTAAAGCTCTTAAAAATTCTTTGGAAATTTTAAAAAGTACCCTAAAATCTTTGAACTACTTTGAAATTTCTTTAAATTACTTGAATCATTATTTATTTATTATTTATTAATATTATTATTTTTGCACTAAAAATTCCTTAAAATGTTTTTAAATACACTGAAATATTTTAAATATTTAAAAATCTCTTGAAACTTTTTAAAGCTCTTAGAAATTATTTGGAAATTCAAAAAGTACCCTGAAATCTTTGAACTACTTTGAAATTTCTTTAAATTACTTGAATCATTATTTATTTATTACTTATTAATATTATTATTTTTTCTACTAAAAATTCCTTGAAATGTTTTTAAATAAACTAAAATATTTCAAATCTTTAAAAATCTCTTGAAACTTTTTAAAGGTCTTAAAAATTCTTTGGAAAATAAAAAAAAAACCCTAAAATCTTTGAACTACTTTGAAATTTCTTTAAATTACTTGAATCATTATTTATTTATTACTTATTAATATTATTATTTTTCCACTAAAAACTCCTTGGAATGTTTTTAAATGAACTAAAATATTTCAAATCTTTAAAAATCTCTTGAAACTTTTTAAAGCTCTTAAAAATTCTTTGGAAATTCAAAAAGTACCCTGAAATCTTTGAACTACTTCGAAATTTCTTTAAATTATTTAATAATGATTTATTTATTATTTATTCATATTATTATTTTAATCTACTGAAAATTCCTTGGAATGTTTTTAAATACAATAAAATATTTAAAATCCCTTAAAACATTTTAAAGCTCTTGAAAATTTGCTTAGATGTTTTAAAAATAATCTAAAATCTGAAAAATCCTATGAAATGCCTTCAAATTATTGAAATCTTTTTAAAATTTCTTGGAATCTTACAAAATACTCTAAAAGAATTTCAAATCTTTTAAAATCTCTTGAAACACTTTAAAGTTCTTAAAAATTCTTTGAAAATTCAAAAAGTATCCTAAAATCTTTGAACTACTTTGAAATTTCTTTAAATTACTTAAATTATTATTTATTAATATTATGATTTTTATCTGCTAAAAATTCCTTAGAATATTTTTAAATACCCTAAAATATTTTAAATTTCTTTAAACTTTTTAAAGCTCTTGAAAATTTGCTTAGATGTTTTAAAAATACTCTAAAATCTGCAAAATCCTTTGAAATGCCTTCAAATTACTGAAATCTTTTTAAAATTTCTTGAAACTTTTTAAAACTCCTCAAAAATCCCCAAAAAACTTTGAAATTCCTTCAAATCATCAGAAATAGTGTCTAAAGTGGTCTTTTTATATAAAAAAAAGTTATTTTATTTTTAAAAAGTGGCTAAAAAGTGATTTAAGAAAAAAGACAATTTTTTAAATCCCTGACTTTACCCTAATTTCTAAGCTTTCCCTGATCTGCGGCCACCCTGAAAAATTGGAACAGAAATGATATCTGGAACATATAGAGAAAAAAAAATTGATTATATTCTTAGTATGTTAATATTACTTGCGGAGACTACAGATAAACTTGTATTAATATTATCCACTCATTAAAATAAATTTACGGATTGAAAAATAATTTGGATTGCTGAATGCTTGTTTTGAGACGATGACAAATTGACAATCAAACCTGTTGTAAGAGCTGGAGTCCACTCTTGTTCGCCTGTGGCACCCCACAAGAGAGTTAAGCTCTTATTTGTAGAATTTGTTCCCGATTGTCCACTTTTCTCAATACTACCTTGCGGAACAACAGGCTTTTGATGTTTCGTTAGCAAATCTGTTTAAACAAAGAAAATAAATCCGCATAGAGTGCTTTCATAATAATCTTTTTAAATACCAGGCCTCGGACTCATTTGAGAAATTTAAAAAAAAAATGTAAATAGTAGCATAAATTTGGAAAAATAGTAGCAAAATAGTGGCATGCAATTTTTTAAACAGTAAACCGAGGGGTTAACTTTTTTTTAAATGTGGTATACAACATACATTTCCGATAAAATCGCATGAAATACTTTTAAATCTCTTATAATATTCTAAAAGCTTTGAAATACCCTGAAATGCTTCAAGAGCCCATAAAATTTGCTGAGATTCTCTATAAATTTATGGAAAAGCCGTCCATCTTTTTAAATCTCCCGAAATTCTTTTGAATATCTTGCGTATGATGAAATAAAAATAAAAATTTTAATTTGTAAAATATTTATGAATTTTATGAGAAATTTTTAAGAATTTTAAAGGATTTATTCAATTTTTTAAACTAAAAATTTTAATATCCAATTTTCGATTGAAAAATGATCTTTTTTAGATCATTTTTTTAATCTTTTTGGGTAGAAATTAGTCGTCTTCGTTGAAAACTCATTTTTTTGGTAAAAGATTACTTTTCAACTAAAAAAGATAATTTTTCAATCAAAAATTAAATAGTTGCATTTTTTAAACTAAAAACTTAAATATCCAATTTTTGATTGAAAAATTATCTTTTTTAGATCATTTTTTAGATCGACTTTTTAAATCTTCTTTGGTAGAAATTAATCTTCTTGGTTGAAAATGCATTTTTTTTTAATGTTGAATTTATTCGAATTTTCCAGAATATCATTGAAGCTGATGAATTTTGAACTAAAATTATGAGTCTTGAACTAAAAAAGATCATTTTTCAATCAAAAACTAAATAGTTAAATTTTTTAAACTAAAAAATTAACTATTCACTTTTTGATTGAAAAATGATATTATTAACTGTTTATTATTATATAATAATTATTATATAACTTATTATTAATTGTTCAATTTTTGATTGAAACCTAATTTTCTGTATTGATAATTCATCTTCATTGATAAAAATTAATCTTCTTGATTGAAAATTGATCTTTTTGGATGACCTGTTGAAATCTTTGTAAAATCTTTGATATTTTTTTTAATCTTTGGATTCCTTATGAAATCATTGGAATTTGTCAGAATATGATTAAAACTGATGAATTTTTAACTACAATTATAAATCTTTAATTGAAATAGCTTAATTTTTAACAAAAAATATTAATTTCTACCCACAAAAAAAGAAAGGATTTTCAACTAAAGAAGATAATTTTTCAATCAAAAATTAAATATCTAAATTTTATTAACTTAAAAATTAACAATTCAATTTTTTATTGAAAAATAATCTTTTTTAGTTAAAAATTCATCTTCTTTGGTAGAAATGAATCTTCTCGGTTGAATTATTAGGCGAACTTTAGAAAAAAATAATTCAGGTTAATTTTTCTTACTTCATTTTATTCTTTGAAGGATTCTGTTTCTGATTTCTAAAAAAAAAATTAAATATTCATTTTTTGATTGAAAAAATGATCTTTTTTAGCTGAAAATTCATCTTCTTTGGTTGAACAGTTGAAATCGTTGTGAAATATTTCAAATTTTTTTAAATCTTTGAAATTCTTATGAAATTATTGAAATTTATCAGAATGTCATTGAAACTAATGAATTTTCAACTGAAAGAGTTTAATTTTACACCAAATATTAATTTCTAAAAAAATTAATTCTGTACTAAGAAATAGAATTTTTCAATCAAAAATTAAATATTTAAAGTTTTAACTAAAAAAAATTAAATATTCAATTTTTAATAGAAAAATGATCTTTTTTACTTAAAAAATATCTTCTTTGGTAGAAATCAATCTTCTTGGTTAAAAGTTCATCTTTTTGGTTGAAACGCTGAAATCTTCCCGAATTGAATTTTCAACTGAAATAGTTTAATTTTACATCAGAAAGATTGATTTCTAAAAAAAAAATGAATTTTCAACTAAAAAATGAAATATTCAATTTTCGATTGAAAAATGATCTTTTTTATTTGAAAATTCAGCTTCTTAGGTACAAACAAATCGTCTTGGTTGAAAATTCATCTTCTTGGTTGAACCGTTGAAATCTTTGTGAAATATTTCCAGTTTTTTTAAATCTTTGAAATCCTTATAAAATTATTTGAATTTGTCAGAATATCATTGAAACTGATGAATTTTCAACTCAAATTATGAATCTTCAACTGAAATAGTTTAATTTTAAACCAAAAATATTAATTCCTACAAAAGAATTAATTTTCATTAAAAAATATCACTTTTCTTATTTGGTAGAAAATCAATCTTTTTGGTAAAAAGTATATTTGGTTAAACCGTTGAAACTAAAATGATAAATGTTCAACTAGAATACTTGAATTTTCAACCAAGAAGATTAATCTCTAGCAAAAAAATTAATTTTCAACTAAAAAATATCATTTTTTCCATCAAAAATTAAATTAATAGTTGAAAATTTATCTTCTTTAGTAGAAATGTAAATATTTTGTATTTACAAATTGGAAATTTCCAAAATCTATTTATCTATTTAAGAAAATAGTAAAATTTATGACTTTAAAAAAAATAATAACAAACTAATTCCACCGTTGGAAAAAAATGTCAAAAAGTGTCAATACTGGCACGAGCCCGAGGCCTGAAATTCACGGGTGGCCACACAAATCTGGAGAAAATGCAGTTTTTTTATTGATTAGATATGATTATAAAAAACAAATTTTGAATTTCTGATAATTTCCAGATCAAATTACCACCCTCTGGAATATTTGAAGTTTGTCCACTATATTTGACAGATTATGATGTAACTTACGATCTTGAAAGCCAACTTGGGAGGTGGATCTGGAAATTGAAAAATTTTTGGCAGAGCCGTTTTCGGATGGTGATATGCTCAGCAATGAATTTGTGTCCCCTTGTTGTCCGGAGCGAGTTTGAGCCGGTACAGCCTGGTAATGATGTTGTTGAATCAGAACACCAGTTGGTCCTAAATATACAAGGGCTTGATTAATCTTGAAATCTGGTGTAAAAGCTTTCGTGAAATAATAATAATAAAATAAAAGTATTTGTTTTTTATTTTAAATACTTTAATAAAAATTTGTATGTTTAATAGTTAATAGAAACGCAAAATAAAATCTTGATATATTTGTGAAATCATTAATATCTTTTTGAAAAAAAAATTAATTTTGTGACACATTTGAAATCTTTTTAAAATATTTGCGAAATCTTTTAAATTTTTGTGAAATCTTTTAAATCTTTATGAAATTATTGGAATCTATGTAAAAGCTTTGACATTTTTGTCCAACTTTTCTGAAATCTTCAAAATCATTGTGAGCGCTTTTGAAATATTTAAAGATCTATCAAAATATTTTAATATATTTTCAGACAATTGAAATCTTTTAATTAATTTGAAGTATTTTAAAATGCTTGAGGTTTTTTTTGGAAACATTGTGAAATATTGAAAATCTTTCTTAAGTATTTGCAAATTCTTTGAAATCGTTGTGAAATCTTCGGAGATTTTTAGAAATCTTTGAAATCTTTATGAAATTATTGGAATTTATGAAAAATCTTTGAAACCCGCGTGAAATTTCTTAAATTTTTCTAAAATCTTTTTAATCTTTTTACATCCTTGCGAATGAAAATAGAAAGGCAAAATAAAATAATCTTTGATATCTTTGAAATCATTAAAATCTTCTTTAAAAAATTCAAAATTTTTAAAAATATTCTAAACCTTTCTTAAATAATTGAGAAATCTTTGAAATCTTTGTAAAGTCTTCAGAGATTTTATGAAATCTTCAGAGATTTTATGAAATCTTTTAAATCATTATGAAATTATTGGAATCTATGTAAAAGCTTTGAAAATGTTGTGCAGAGTTTCTGAAATCTTCGAAATCATTGTGAACTCTTTTGAACTCTGTTGAAATCTTTACAAATCTGTCAAAATATTTTAATATATTTTCAAAAATTTGAAATCTTTGAAGTATTTTGAAGTATTCTGAAGTATTTTATAATCGTTGACATTTTTGAAGTATTTTGAAATCTTTAAATTATTATGAAGCATTTTAAAATCTTTTAGGTTTTTTGTTGGAATCTTTGCGAAAATTTGGGAAACATTGTGAAATATTGAAAATCTTTCTTAAGTATTTGCAAATTCTTTGAAATCGTTGTGAAATCTTCAGAGATTTTTTGAAATCTTTGAAATCTTTATGAAATTATTGGAATTTATAAAAAATATTTGAAATTGCTGTGGAATTTCTTTAATTTTTCTTAAATCTTTTAAACCTTTTAAAATCCTTGTGAATAAAAATAGAAACGCAAAATAAAATCATCTTTGATATCTCTGTGAAATCATTGAAATCTTTTTTAAAAATTTTTTATTTGTGAAACATTTGAAATCATTCTTAAATGTTTGCGAAATCTTTAAAATCTTTATGAAATCTTTGAAATCTATGTAAAAGCTTTAAAATTTTTGTGCAATTTTTCTGAAATCTTCGAAATCATTGTGAACTATTTATTTTGAACTCTCTTGAAATATTTACAAATCTATCAAAATATTTTCAAATATTTTCAAAAATTTGAGTCTTTGAAGTATTTTGAAGTATTCTGAAATATTTTATAATCGGTAAAATTTTTGAAGTATTTTGAAATCCTTAAAGTATTATGAAGCATTTTAAAATCTTTTAGGTTTTTTGTTGGAAACTTTGCGAGAATTTGGGAAACATTGTGAAATATTGAAAATCTTTCTAAAGTATTTGCAAATTCTTTGAAATCGTTGTGAAATCTTCGGAGACTTTAGGAAATCTTTATAAAATTATTGGAATTTATGAAAAATCTTTGAAATTTCTGTGGAATTTCTTTAATTTTTCTTAAATCTTTCAAACCTTTTTAAATCCTTGTGAATAAAAATAAAAACGCGAAATAAAATCATCTTTGATATCTCTGTGAAATCATTGAAATCTTTTTAAAAAATTTTCAATTTGTGAAACATTTGAAATAATTCTTAAATGTTTGCAAAATCTTTGAAATCTTTGTGAAATCTTCTGAGATTTTATGAAATCTTTGAAATCTTTAGGAAATTATTGGAATCTATGTAAAAGCTTTGAAATTTTTGTGCAATTTTTCTGAAATCTTCGAAATCATTTTGAACTATTTTGAATTCTGTTTAAATGTTTACAAATCCATAAAAATATTTTAATATATTTTCAAAGATTTGAAATCTTTGAAGTATTTTGAAGTATTCTGAAGTATTTTATAATCGGTAAAATTTTTGAAGTATTTTGAAATTTTTAAAGTATTATGAAGTACTTTTAAATCTTTGAGGTTTTTTGTTGGAATCTTTGCGAAATTTTTTCAGACAGTCTGAAATATTGAAAATCTTTCTTAAGTATTTGCCAATTCTTTGAAATCGTTGTGAAATCTTCAGAGATTTTTTTTAATCTTTATGAAATTATTGGAATTTAAAATCTTTGAACTCATATTAAATCTTGGTGAGTGAAATCTTTTTGAAATTGTTGAAATCTTGATAAAAAGTTGGAAATACTTGAAATATTTTAGATATACTGAAATATTTTTTATTCTTTGAAATCTTCTAAAATCTTTGTAAAATCTTTAAAAATTTTCTGAAATTTTTGCGAAATTATTTAAATTTTTCGAAATCTTTAAAATCCGTATAAACTCTTTGAAATATTTATAAAATTACTGGAATCTAAGTAAAATCTGTTGAAATTTTCATAAATTTAATGAAATATTTTGAAATGCTTTAAAATATTTGAAATCTTGGAGATATTCTGAAGTATTTTAAAATCTTTGAAAACATTAACCCACTTTTTAAATCTTTGTGAAATATTTTAAATCTTCATGAAATTATTGGAATTTATGTAAAATCTTTGACTATTTGAGTATTTCGAAATCTCAAAAGTTTTTGAAATCTTTTGGAAATATTTGATAACCGTGTGGAATCTTAAAAATATTTCTGAAATATTTGCAAAATTAATGAAATCTTTTGAATTGGAAATCTTAATGAAATTATTAGAATCGATGTCAAATGTTTGAAATTGTAGCATAATTTCTTAAATTTTTCTAAAGTCTTTGAAATCTTTTCAAATCCTTGCGAATGAACACTTTGAAAATCTGTTAAAATCTTTACAAATTTATTGAAATATTTCGCAATATTTTGAAGTATTTAAGGTATTCCAAAGTATTAAAAAAATTTGAAATCTTTGAAAATATTGTGCAAGGTTTTTAATCTTTAAAATTTTTCTGAAAGA
>NC_046662.1:40179710-40181866 GCF_010883055.1 Belonocnema kinseyi | reverse complement strand
AAACTATTTTTCTAAAATCTTTTAAATCATTTTAAACTTTTGTGAATGAACTCTTTTGAAATCTATTGAAATCTTTATAAATTTATTGAAATATTTTGCAATGTTTTATGTATTCTGAAGTATTCTAAAAATTTCGAAATCTTTTGGAATCTCTGCGAAATCTTTGGAAACATTGTCCAACTTTTTAAATATTTAAAATATTTTTGAAAGATTTTCGTAATGCTAAAAATTTTTATGAAATTATTAGAATCTACATAAAATCTTTGAAATTTTTTTGAAAGCTTTGAAATCTTCGGAAATATTTCCAAGTATTAAAATTTGAAATCTTTGAGAATCGTAAACAGGGTGAAATCTTGAAAATATTTCTAAAATTATTGAAATCTTTGAAATCTTCGGAAATATTGTGAAACCTTTGAAAATTTTCGATACTTTGCTAAATTTTTGAAAACAGTGTGAAAATTCTAAAATATTTCTGAAGTTATTTAAATCTTTTGAAACCCTTAAAATCTTTGTGAAGTCTTTATTAAATTATTGGATTCTATGTCAAATTTTGCTGAAATCTTTTACATTCTTTGTGAAGTCTTCGAAATCTTTGCTACATTTTTGAAAATATTGTACAATCTTTCAAAACTTTTTAAAATCTTTGTGAAATCTTCTTTCAAGATTCTTAAAAACCTTTAGAAATTCTATAAAATCTTTGAAATCTTTGAAATTTGTGCAAAGTCGTTCTGAAAAATTTGAAATCTTTTAAAAATTTTTCTAAATTCTTTTGAAGTCGATTTGAAAATGATGAAATGATCTTCATTGTGAGAATGATTTTTTTTCGTAAGAATTTGCTATTAACATGTAAAATCTGGTAAAAGTTTCTGAATTCTAGCAAAAACTTTTAGCTTCTAGTATAATTATTTTAGTAATTTTATACAGGTGTTAACGTTTTTTTAATACAATAGAAAATGACAAAAATAACTCTACTAGAAACTAAAAGTTTTTGTTAGAATTCGTACATTCATAAAATTTTAAAAGCATTATAAAAATTTTATACAAACATTTGCAATTTGTACATTATTATACTTTATTTCCATATTTAATATTTTTGCGAAATCTTTGAAATTCTACGAATCTTTAAAATCTTTGTGAACTCTTTCCTTTTTCGTGAAATATTTAGAAATACTTCGAAATCTTTAAAAACGTTCTAAACTATTTTAAATATTTTGCCATCCTTAGAAATCTTAAAAATTTAAATTAATTTTTTAAGAAAAGAATCTTTCAATTCATTGTGACATCTTTTTAAATCGAAAATTGAAAATATAATTAAATTTATTGACGAAAAAATCTTGTAACCTTTTCTGAAATCTTTTGAAATTCTTTAAAATCATTGAAATCTTTAAAATTGTCATGATATATTTGAAGTCTTTCTGAAGTCTTTGAAAAATTTTTGTAAAATCTTTTAAATACTTTTCTTTAATCATTTAAATCGATTTGGAAATTATAAAATGATCTTTCTAGGTGGAAATGCATTTTAAAAACAAAATAAAGTAAAAGAAATATGAAAATTGTATTTCTTTGTCAAAAATCTGTAATTAACTTGATAAATTTGGTTGAATTTTCCAAATTCTAAGCAAAACTTGTGGTCGAGTGTGTTCAACCCCTCGATATTATATTCTTTTTTTCTTATTTTCCACTATTTTCTGAAAAAGGGGAACAAACCTTTCGGAAAAATATGTGTCCATCTTCGTCGATTGCTTGTGAGTTTAATAGTAACATGAGAGGGATCGAATGGATTGATGAGGGCTCTGCTTGGCCGAATTACAGTTATCGGTGGGGCAATTGAATTCGTTGGACTACCAGCACTGCCTACAACTGGCCTGAATGGTGGAGATATTTCACTATCGGTTGCATCACTCTTCAGAGAAACTCTTGAAATCGCTGCAAATAAAATTCGTAATTTGAAAAATTGGGAATTTACAATATGAGAATTGAAAAATTGGGAATTTACAAAATGAGAATTTAAAAAGATGAAATTTAAAAATTGGGAATTGAAAAATTGTGAATACAAAAATATCAGAACCTTTTACAATTACCCTTAAAAAAAATCCGCGATCTTTGATATATTTTGTTTATTAAATATATTAATTTTTCAAGCTTTCAAATTGAAA
>NC_046662.1:40127951-40179610 GCF_010883055.1 Belonocnema kinseyi | reverse complement strand
GTCAATCTGGCAATTTGAAAATTGGGCATTCAAAAATTGCGAATTTAAAAATTGGTTACATAAATATTAAAAATTTTAAAATTGGTAATATAAAAAAATCAGGGATTTAAAAATTGGAAATTTAAAACTTTTTAATTTAAAAATATCAGTACCTTTTACAATTATCCTTTTTATTCAATATATTAATTTTTTAAATTGGAATTTATATATTATTGTAGGAACAAAACTGGTAATTTAAAAAATTGGGAATTTAAAAATATATATTATATCTGATTTATTATATCTGATCAAATATATTAATATTTCAAACTTTTAAATGGAAATTTAGATTTTATTGTAGGGCCGAAACTGATAATTTAAAAATTGGAAATTGAGAATTGAAAATATGTCAGTACCTTTTATACATATATTATATATAGAATTAAGCCATTTCCATTTCGTATAATTAACCTTAAAAAATTCGCCATCTTTGATATATTTTGTTTATTAAATATATTAATTTTTCAAGCTTTAAAATTAAAATGTTTAAATTGGATTACATAAAAATTAAAAAATCGAGAATATAAAAATATCCTTCAAAATATCAGTGCCTTTTATCATTTTTCTTTAAAAAATCCGCGAATTTTGATATAGTTTGTTTATTAAATCTGATTAAATATATTAATATTAATAATTAAGAAATTCGGTATTTAAAAATTGAGAATCTAAAAATGGAATATTAAAAAATTGGGAATTAAAAATAGAGAATCCTTTAAAAAATTCGCTATCTTTGATATAATTTGTTTACTAAATATATTAATTTTTCAAGCTTTTAAATTCTAATTTAGAAATTCTGGGACGAAAGCTGGAAATTCAACAATTGGAATTTCAAAAATTGTGAATTTAAAAACATCAGTACTATAATAATAAAATATGAGTATTATAGTTTGCTTATTGAATATATTATTTTTAATATTTTTTACATTGACATTTAGAAATTCCATGACCAAATCTATTAAAATTAAAAAATTAGGAATTTTGACAATGATAATTTAAAAATAGAAAATTTTAAATGAGAAATTAAAATATTTGGAATTCAAAAATATAATTATTTTTCTTATCCTTTAAAAAATTCGCGATCTTTGATATAGTTTGATTATTAAATATATTAGTCTTTCAAGATTTCAAGTTGAACTTTAGAAATTCTGAGACCAAAATTGTTAATGTAAAAATAGGAATTTGAAAATTGGGAATTTCAAAAATTGCGAACTTAACCCATTAAAGACCAAAGCTATTAATTTTATAACATGAGTTTGACCGCAAAATTTATGGGTATAACCAAACAATAAATCGATCAAAAGTATATATATTTCTGTTAAAGTTTAAGAATTTTGTTTCTTTTTTAATTTTGTGCACCGATGGTCTGAAAAAAAATTCTAAAAATAAAAAATTAAACATTTTTCACTATTTTTGTATATGCAAAAACCGCCATATTTAATTTTGAAGTGAAAATATTCGAATTTTGACCACGGATTCGAATTTAGCTCACCGAAAAACATAAGGAACATTATACCCATAAATTTTGCGGTCAAACTCATGTTTTAAAATTGATAGCTTTGGTCGTTAATGGGTTAAAAATTGGAAATTTAAAAAATGGGAATTTGAAAATTGCGAATTTAAAAATTTGATACTTGAATATTAAAAATAAATAAATAAATATATCTTATATTTATTTATCTTAAATATATTTATTTATGTATATATATATATATATATATATATATTTGATATATTTTGTTTATTAAATACATCAATTTTTCAAGCTTTTGAATTGAAATTTAAAAAATCTGAGGTCAAAAGTGGTAATTTAAAAATTGAGAATTTAATAATATCAGTACCTTTCATAATTATCCTTGGAAAATCCGCGAACTTTGATCTAGTTTTTTTATTCAATATAATTATTTTTAAGCTTTTAAATTTAAATTTAGATATTATTGTAGGGCCAAAACTGGTAATCTAGAAAATTTGGGAATTTAAAAATTGAGAATCCTTTTAAAAATCCGCGATCTCGAATATAGTTTGTTTACTAAATATATTAATTTTTCAAGCTTTTAAATTCAAATTTCGAAATTCTAGGACCAAAACTGGTAATTTAAAAACTGGAAATTCAACAATTGGAATTTCAAAAATTGAGAATTTAAAAACATCAGTACTATAATAATAAAAATTTAGAAATTTCATGACCAAAACTGTTAAAATTAAAAAATTGGAAATTTTGACAATGATCATTTAAGAATTGGAAATCTTAAAATTTGAATTTTAAAAATTGAGGATTTAAAAATTGGGGACTTGAAATTTGGGATTTTAATAATTGGGAATTTGAAAATGGGAAATTAAAAGAATTTGAAATTAAAAAATTTTAATCTTTAAATAAAATTCTTTTTCATAATTATCCTTTAAAAAATCCGCGATCTTTGATATAGTTTGATTATTAAATATGTTAATCTTTCAAGCTTTCAAATTAAAATTTTTTGGAATTTAGAAATTCTCAGACCAAAATTGTTAAATTAAATATAGGAATTTGAAAATTAGGGATTTAAAAAATTCCGAACTTAAAAATTGGAAATTTAAAAAATAGGAATTTGAAAATTGAGAATTTAAAAACGGTTAATTTAAAAAATGGGAATTTATTAATTGAGAATTTAAAACTTCGGAATTTAATTATTGAGAAATTAAAAATTGGAAGAAAATAAATAAAATACCTTTAGACATTTCGTCGTTTGAATCAACACTATTCGTATTTTCGCTTCTGTGAGGAATTGAAATAGCAGCACTTTTGCTAGGAAGCGTTTTGGGAGGGTGCTCAGGAGGAGGATGATGAATATCCGGATCCGACATTTTTCGTTTCAACAATTTCAATGCCTGGGCGTTATTCGGTGTTTCTATACAAGCTACGCTCGTTTTTTTCGTTCTCGTAGAAACTCGTTGCAAACTGACAACAGAAAGGACAATTTCAATTGGCAGAAATAACAATCAATATTTAAAGATAAGAAATTAAATTCAGAATAAATCAAAACTTAAATTCCTCTTTAAAGTCAAAAATTCTAATTTTACCAGGAAATTCTTGGAAATTAATGTCCATTCAATTGAAAAAAATAGTATAATCCTTTATAAATGAAATAAAATAATAAAACTTCAGATAAGAGCTTAAAAATTTCACATTTGATTATTAATTTTAATTAAAAATATGACTTTTCTACCATAAAAAATGAATTTTCAATAAAAAAAATTTTTTAACGAAATAGTCGAATTTTTCACCGAAAAAGAAGACTTTTTAACAAAATAGTTAAACTCTTCATAAAATAGTTAAATTTTAAACCTACAAAGATAATTTTTCAAGCAAACGGTCGAATTTGCAATAAAAAATTAATAACTTCAGCCAAGATCTGAACCATTTCCAACTAAATAATTAAATTTTTTAGAAAACAGTTGCATTTTTAATAAAGAAGTTAAAATTTGAATAAAAAGGATGAATTTTCTGTCAAAATATACAAATATTTAACAAAACAATTTAATTTTCTACCGAAAAGATCACTTTTTAAAAAATTCTTAAATTTGTAACCAAATAACAACTTTTTTAACCAAATACTTAAATAAAATATTTAAAAAGTCAACCAAAAACAGTAGCACTTTCAAGCCAGAAAGACGAAAAAGATGAATTTTCAATGAAAAATATAATAGTTCATATTAAAAAAAAAGCGTTCAATTTTCAGCCAAAGAGTTGAATTTTCAACCAAATAATTAAATATTCAACAAAAATTGTAATAGTTGATATTTTAATCAAAAAAACATTAATTTTATATGAAAAGAGATGAATTTTAAAACAAACTAAAAAATATCAATTTTAAAAAAATGGTAAACTTTTTTAACAAAGTAGTTTAACTTTTACCCGAGTTGTTACGATTACAAATAAAAAGATTAATTTTCGAAAAAATAGATAAACTTGCAAACAAAGGGGTAAATTTTGAATTAAAATAATTAATCTTTATCTGGAATAGTTAAATTTTAAGTTCAAAAAATAATTTTCAATCATTTTTCAACAAAAAATTGAATAAATTAATTTTTATTTGAAAAAATTAATTTTCAACAAAAAAAAAATTTTTTAACCAAAAAGATGAGTTTTTAACTAAAACTACAAGGATTCAAATGAAATAGTTAAATTTGATATAAAATAAAAAATTAATTTTCACTAAAAAGATAAATTGTTAACCAACAATTAAATAATTAAAATTTAAGTTGAAAAAATTAGAATTCAACCTAAAAGAATGAATTTTCAACTTAAGCTGAGAAATATTCAATTGGAACAAGTTACATTTTTAATTGCAAAAAATTACTTTCAAGAAAAAAAAAACTAACTTTAAAAAAGAAGTTACATTCTCAAAGAAAGTGATGAATTTTCAACTAAAATGGTATATATTTAACTGGAATAGTGGAATTTTCAACTAAGAAGATAATTTTTCAACCAAAAATTGAATAATTAAATTTTTTGTTAAAAAATGAAGTGTTTAAATTTATTACAAAATTAATCAGTATACAAAACCAAAAAGTTCAACCAATGAGATACATTTTTAACTAAAATGATGAAATATTAAACTTGAATAAGAGTTACGTTTTCATTTCAAATAAATAATCATTTATAACCAAAAAAAGAAACAAACTTTCGAAAAAATAGTTCAATTTTCGAGAAAAAAATTCCATATCATCCAAATAAAAAAGAAGTTTTTAATAAAATAGCTCGTATTTCAACCAAAGAAATCAATTTTTGTTTAAAATGATGAATCTTTAAACAAAAATTTTCATCTAAAATTATGATTTTAATTGTTTAAAAAAAATCCAGTTCCATGTCAGAAATTCCCTGTTCCAAGTGAAATTATATTTCTTTACCGAAACTCTCTGTTGTAAAATAAAAACGATCATTATTTTCACTTATATGGCCTGCAACTGTACATAAAGTAAAAATCACTTTTCTAAATTGACAAAAATTATTAAAATAATGAAAACCTAATGTGTGTTACGATCAGAAGTAATTTCCCGGGGTTTAATTTAATTCCTGGTCGTTTACCGGTCATTTCCCGGCATTATATAAATTTTATATAAATATATAAATTTTTTATGAATTGAAAAAATTGTTTAAATAATGAAAAGTTTAATTTTTCTGTGATCAGAATGATTACCTTGAAGTATGAATCGGCGGCAGTTGAAAAACTTGCGCATCATAAGCGTCGTAATCAAACAAAGTATTGTGAAGACAATCTCTCGCATCTTCTTGCAACAATTTCGGTTTACTTAGCAGTTTTTCATTTTCATTTTGATGTTTGGGGACTTTTGGAGGAAGCTTAATTCGAGGTATAAAAGTTGAGTACGGAATCTTTTTGTTTGTTGAATAGAAACTGAGATTTATCCAGTGAGGCATGCTGTAGTCATCAGGAACATTTATCGACTTGTCCTTATTGTGAAACTAGAAAAAAATGTATAATATCTTTTGTTATTTAAATAGTAATCAAATTAATTAATTATCAGATTCAAAACCTGAAAAATCCCTGAAAAAAACCAAAAATAAGAATTTATCACTAAAATGGTAAATCAACAAATTACATGAATTTTCAGCCCGAAAATTGAAATTTCAAAAAAAAAAAAAAAAGATTAATTTTTAATCGAAAATGAAATAGTTAAATTTTCATTAAAAGACAAAAATATCAACCAAGCCAAAAAAGAATTTTCAATGAAATAGTTAAATCTTCAACTAAAATGATAAATCTTAAACTGGAATAGTTGAATGTTTAACAAAACAGTTTAACTTTCAGCCAAGTAGTTTAATCTTGAACTATAATCAATTAAATTTTTATTTAAAAACCTAAATTATCCACAATTTAAAAAATTACTTTCAACGAAATAGTTAAATTTTTAACCGCGTTGACGAATTTTCAACTAATATGTTGAATATTGAAGAAGAATAGTAGAATTTTGAACAATTCAATATTCAAGTAAATTTGTTAACAAAAAATGAATTTTCAGCCAAAAAGACTGATTTCTACCAAAAAGGACGATTTAAAAAATCAAATATTATAGTTAAATTTTTAGTTAAAAGAATTAACATTCAACTCTGTTATTATATATATTCAACATTATTAAAAAAAAAATTTACAACTAAATGAGGAGTATTTAACAGAAAAAAATGCATTTTCAACCAAAAACGTGATAATTGATATTTCAAATAAAAAATAATTTAATTTTTAATCAAACACGCTTAAATTTAACCATAAGAGGCGAATTTTAACAAAAAAATTCGAATCCTAAACAAAAACAAAATCATTTTCAACCAAACAAATTTTTTTAAAAAGAAAAATTAATTTTTTTTTTAAATCAGTTGAATTTTCATGCAAATAGTTGAATTTTCTACCAAAATAGTTGAATTGCAAACCAAATTGTTTAATTTCCACACAAAAAAGACGAATCTTTAATCACATTGTTGAATTTTCTATTCAGAGAGACAACAGTTCTACAAATTATTTCAATTTTAAAAATTGAAAATACCAATTTTCAAACAAATAATTAAATTTTTAGTTAAAAAAATGAATTAAAAAAACGAATTTTCATTTTAATTATGAATGATGAATTTTCAAGAAAATATTTCATTTTCAATCAAACATCAGTTGAATTTTCAACCCGATTTTACTGATAAATTTGACCTAAAAATTTGTTTTTTACCAAAAAATACGAGTTTGCAAAAAAAAGTAATAATTGATATTCAACTAAAATGCTTGTAAATTTTATTCAAACACAGGTCGATTTAACTAATAAAGACAAATTTTCAACAAAATGCTTGAATAGACAATTAAAAAAGATTAGTTTTCAATCAAACAGTTGCATTTTCATACAAGGAAATTAATTTTCTAGCAAAAAACACGGGTTTCCAACCAAATAGACAAAAAATTTTGACTAAAAAAGCTAAAGTTGCAACAAAAATTGTATTAATTGAATTTTCTTTCATAAAAACTAATTTTCAAAAATAAAAAAAATAAAATTTTCAACAAAATAGTCCAATTGCAACCAAAGAAATAAATCTTTAACTTAAATGACAAATTTTCAACCAAACAATTTAATTTTTTTTAAAATAGTTCAAATTTCGACAAAATAGTTGAATTTTC
The DNA here is from genome assembly GCF_010883055.1 of Belonocnema kinseyi. NCBI lineage: Eukaryota > Metazoa > Arthropoda > Insecta > Hymenoptera > Cynipidae > Belonocnema > Belonocnema kinseyi. Next base: position 40,172,423 of record NC_046662.1, on the reverse strand, counting down.
TACGCGATTACTGGATTTTCCAGCTGAAAATACAAATTTTCTACAAAACAGTTGAATTTTCAAGATAAAAGTTAATTTCCAAACAAACAACTCGCAAAAACAAACAGCTCGCAAAAATAAACAGCTCGCAAATATGAGGGCGCCTAGGGCGCGCGACTGTTGGTTCTCGTGCTTCGCGCTCGACAGTATATTTATCTCGCGCTACGCGCTCGATCTTTCTGCATAGACTCTTTAAAACTAAAGGCGAAAATATCGACAACAGTAATTTGCTGATTGTGAATTCTCGTTTGTTAAAGCTCCTTCGGCTTTAATGAACACATTTGTGTAAAATTTGACCCCCCTCCCAGTTTTTGTCAAAAATTTACGTTTTGAGACCCCTTAAATCCGAAAAACAGGTTTTTACGAATGTGTCTGTCTTTCTTTATGTCTGTCTGTATATGAGCATGATAACTTTTGAACAAAATAATCTATTAGATTGGCCTTTGATACACTCTTTTAGTGTCCTAAGCTAAATGCCAAGTTCGTTGGTCAGCCATTTTGGATAAAAATTCTAAAAGTGAGCGTATTTTGACAGTTTTTGAGACCACATTTTTTCATGATTCAAAAATTCTCGGTACACTTGTTCATAGTACTTGAAAAGTAAAATGTTAATTTTCGAAAGCCCTACAAGATTATCATAACAACTTTTTGATTTTTTTTTTAAATTGATCATTCAAATTTTGTTCAAACAAAAAGTAATAAATAATTGTATTTTGTTGTCAAACTATGCAAGATAGGAAAAAAATTATGAGACAAACATTATGCACCCAAAAAATATCTACAAATTTGTTATTAATCACTTTTTTATAGGACACGTAGTATTTGTTTTATTTATAAAAAAAAAACAGTGAAAATGCAAAACTTAAATTTTTCGACACATGACACAAGCTACCAAAAAATAAACAGATAACATTTTTTTACCGAAAGTAGAGAAGAACAATTTTTATTAATGGTTTTTTTTTACATTATTGATAGTTTCTATTTTAATCGTGAATAACAACATTAAAAATAAAAAAATTACATTTTTGGTAAAATGACACAAGATATAAGAGAAAGGTTGTTTAACCCAAAAAAATCTAAAAATTTTTTTTAAATAAGTCCTTGATAAAACGCGTGGTTTTCGTTTTAATCGTAAAAAATTCGCAATAAAATATAAAATATAACATATAATTCGTAATAAAATATAAAATAATAAAATTCGTAATAAAATGGCGTATGTTCCAAAACGTAGCTACAACATTCCCTTCACCTATTTTTTTCATACGACAGGTTGTTTTTTTAACTTTTAACCTACCAAAATTTACCAGTTTTCTTTAGTCTTCAAAAAGGCTTTTTTCTCATTTATATTTTCAAATTTAAAACATGAAAAATAAGCAAAAATTATGATTCAAAGTATTAAAAGCGCACTTTCTGAATCAAGGAATTTGATACGCAAACATTCTTTAAAAAATTAATAACGTAAACGCTGAATAGTGTTAAGATAATATCTTCTAAAATAAATATAATATTTGAAAAAATACTGAAATGTACAATTTTCAATTAGTTTAAAAACATTTTAATATAACATTTTCAAAACAAACTTATTTAAACTAACCACTTTCAAAATAAATCAGTTCAACATTTTGTACAATCATAATCAAATAAATTCAAAAAAGAGTTTGAAATTAAATAGGAAAAAATTAAAGAAACTTCAAAAGAATTTGATCAAATGCCTCCAAATTTAGGGTCAGTTTTAAAGACTTCAATATGAATGAAATAACAACTTTAAAACACTTTATCGAATGAATAGAATTGTGTAAATTTAGAAGAATGTAAAAAGATTTAGGATAAACTAATAATAATTTAGTGTGAATTCAAAATTAATTGCAAAAAATATTAAAAAATTTTTTTAAACGGGACAATGAAATTTCTTCTGTTTTAATATCAATGCAAGTTATGAATTATAATAATATACATTTGTGGGAATGATATAAAATTTCAGGGATAAACTCGAGTGCGAGCCACGAGATGCGTGAGGAGAATGTGTTCGTTAAAGCCGAAGGAGCTTTAACAAAAGAGAATTCACAATCATTAAATTACTATTGTCGATACTTTTACCTTTAGTTTTAAATAGTCTGTGCAGAAAAGTCGAGCGCGTAGCAAAAACTACGCATCCTATCAAAAAGTGGTTGACAACAAATTTGTAGACCTTTTTCGAATGCACAATTTTTATGCATTCATCTTTTACCGTATTTTGAAAAGTTTGGTCGAAAAATGTAATTTTTGGATTTTTCATTATTTTGTATGCTGTCAAAATTTGAATTTTTTATTTTTCAAGCAAATTCAAAAAGTTTTTATGATAATCTTGTAGGGCATTCAAAAAGCAAAATTTTTGTTCTCTTGACTGTAAATCATATCGAGCGTTATTTGGCATAAGATGTTCATTTTCGTGTATTTTTTGGAATTTTGTAAGTGCTATAACTCTGGTAATTTTTGATATTATGAAAAAAGTCCTTAGGATAAATTGTTCGAATTTTTGAATACTATGAATAACCGTACAGAGAATTTTTGAATTTTGAAAAAAGTGGTCTCAAAAATATTTAAAAATTGAAAAATTGAATTGAATAATTGAATTTTTATCCAAAATAACTGGCTAACGAACTTGACCTTTAGTTTAGGACACTAAACGAGTGTACCAAAGGGCAATCTCATAGATTACTTTTTCAAAAGTTATCGTATTCACAGACAGACAGACATACATACATACAGACAGATATAAAAGGCATACAGACGGACATAAAGAAAAACAGACACATTCGTAAAAACCTGTTTTTCGGATTCAGGGGGTCTCAAGACGTGGACATTTGAGAAAAACTGGGTGTGTCAAATTTTACAGAACTCTTAATACCTTCTCTGATGAGAATGTAAAAATTAATTTTTATCGATAAAAATCGAATTTTCAAGAAATTAGTTGATTTTTTCCTCATAAAAATGGAATTTTGACCCAAAAATACGACTTTTGAACACAAAAATATAATAGTTGATATTTAAAGAAAATTCTTTTGAATTTTATTCAAAAAGAGTTATATTTAACTAATAAAAACAATTATTCAACAAAATACTTGAATACTCATTAAAAACAAATTAGTTTTCAATCAAATAGTTGCAAGGAAATTAATTAGCAGAAATTAATTTTCCACAAAAAAAGACGATTTTTCAACGAAATAGATTAATTTTCGACTAAAAAAGCTAAACTTGCAACCAAAAATGTGATAATTGATGTAATGTAATAATTCAATTTTTTAAAAAGTAGTTCAAATTTCGACAAAATAGTTGAATTTTCTACACGCTTGATGAATTTTTCCAGCTGGAAATACGAATTTTCAACAAAACAGTTAAATTTTCAACAAAAGATTCCCGAAGCAGATTAATTTATAACTACATAGTTGTATTTTTGACCATAAAAGATTATATTTAAAAAAAAATAAATGGGGCTTTAAAACAAAAAGACGAATGTTTAACAAAATAGTTAAAGTTTCAACCAATCTGTTGAATTTTCATCCAAAAAGGATGAATTTTCAACAAAATCGTTGAATTTCTAACAAAATACTTTACGTAATTTATGAATAGCTCTTTATGATGGATAACTGGTCTTATAATATATTTGATTAACATAAACTTTTTGTTTAATTCTTTAATCAATATTTAAACAAAAAATAAATCCCTACTGACTGTTTTATATTATATTTACATAATTAAAATTTTATAATATTAATCTTAAAGTTGACCGTTAAAAATTGTTTACTGAAAATAAAACAAGTTTGTTAAAGAATCATTAAACTCTGAACTTCATGCTTGTAATAAATTAAATATCTAATTCCTTGGAAAGTATCATTAGTTTGGATTTTTATAATCTGCCAATCAAGCTATTTTATCAACTTAATTGATTCTTTTGATCAAAACTATAATTAATTAAATTAGAATCGAAATAAAAAAAATTTTAATTCAAGATCTCGCATCGATCGAGATTTTCTCCCGCGCAAAATTTCAATATGGCCGGCGGCATCAGACATTCGCGCATGCGCTTAAGTTATCTTCAAATTCGCCGCAACATTAATTTTACATCTTTTTCAAAAATTTTATCGAATAATTATGATTGTTTATAACCTTATTATGGAATATTAAGAATTTTCCTTTCGAAATTTAAAATTTCTGAAGTGAAAACATGCCGAGATGTTTTAATAATCGTAAATTGAACATTCGTGTTTAAATTTTAATTCGTTGAATCGTCGGTTGGTTGACCTGTCAAGACCAGTTGGAGAGGTCCATTCTTGGAATCTAAACCGTCGCGAGGAGCTCCTTAATTTAAAGCCGAAATTGAACAGTTTTCATCGGTTTTAATCAAAAATCGAGCGGATTTTAGTGTCAGAGTTACTAGTGATCAAGATTTTACAAAAAGTTTGAAAAATCGAAGGGAAATTGTGGCTGTTTTCGATGTTTGTGTTCAGAGAATAAACGGCTCGGTTGGCCATGGCGTTCGCTTTAAAACTTGACGATTTATTTTGTATTTTTGCTCACAACCGAAACGAATTTTTGACTCCAAGTGACAAATTCAAGACTTATAGTGACCTTTAAGAATATTTGTACCTTGTGAAGAATTTTTACGTGGATTATAAAGTTCAAAGTGTTTTCAATGAGATTTCGTGAAGCCGTTTTCGAGCGGGAAACTGAATTTTGTGCATTTGGAGTAACGATAATATTCTATAATGGATTTTACGGTATTTTTGTGAATGTCAACCGTAGTTTTTTACTGTGATAATAGGAAAGTTCATGTTGAGTAGGCTATTTTCATAAAAATTTACAATTTTGAGGGATATAGGTTAGGATAAGTAAGTTTCAAATTATACGAACAATTCTTGTTATTCTTGAACGACATTATTTAATTCTTTGTAATAGTAGTAGTTCCACCTGTAGTTCAATTAAATTGTTAATATATACTTAAATTCATATTTTCAGTGCCTAAAATTTTGTACAACTTTTTGTTTAAAATGTATCATTTTTAAATAAAAAATTCAAGTATCTGGTTAAAAATACATGTATTTTTTTTGAAAAGTCGTCTTTTTTGGTTGAATCTAAAAGTTTTCGATTAAAAATTCAAATCCTTTTCGGGTAAAATACCAACTACTACATTTTTTGTTCTAAACTCATCGCATTTTGGAATGCAAATTTAATTACTTAGTTGAAAATTGAAATCATTGATTAAAAATCATATTTAACGGTTCAAGATTCATAATTTTCTTACAAAATTCATCTCTTTGGTTGATTGAAAAATGAGTTATATTGTTGTAAAATCTTTTTTTTTCTGTAACTCAAAATTTAAATATTCTAGGCGAAAATTGAACTTTTTTTGTTAAATTTTGTTCTTGTTGTTGTAGAAAATTATTTGTTGTTAACTGCAAATGTAACTATTCCCATTTAATTTTTCATCATTTTAGTTCAAAATTCATCTTTTCGGTTAAACACTAATTTTTTCGACTAAAAATGTAACTACTCAGTTTTTGGTTGAACAGCGAACCTTTCCCGTCAAAAATTCGTTTTTTTTTAGTCGAAATTAATCTTCTTAGATGAAAATTCATATTTTTGGTGACAAATTAAACTATTTCAGTGAAAGATTAATCATTTTAGTTAAAAATTCATCACTTTCTATAAGAATGAAACTATGTTTTCGTAAATTAATCTTTTTTGGTTAAAAATTATTATTATCGTTTAACTTAAAATGTAACTGTTCCAGTTCAATAGACAATCATTTTAGTTGAAAATTCATCTCTTTCATATAACATTAATCTTATTAACTAAGAATATAACTATTCAATTTTTGATTGGCAGTATATTTTTTCTAGTTTCGAAATTAATTTTTTTAAACTGAAAATTTTACTATTGCATTTTTCGTAGAAAATTGTTTTTTTTTCAGATCATAATTCAAATTTTTGGTTAAAAATTGTTTTTTTTTTTAGTTGAAAATTCAACTTCATTGTTGAAAATAAAACTACTTGGCTGTGAGCAAAACTTTTTTTTGAAAAATTTATATTTTCAGTTTAAAATTCATATATTTCATTTGAAAATAAATAATTTTATTTGAAAATTCATCATTTTTGTTAGAATAATTTCCGGAAAATTAATTTATTAACTGAAAAAATTATTTAGAATTATGAAATTTTAACTATTCTAATTTTGGTGGAAAACTGATCTTACTTGGTTGAAAATTCAACTATTTGGTTGAAAATCCGTTTTTTTTTTTAGTAAAAAATATATCTTTTTGGTTGAAAATGGAACTATTTGGTGTATCTATCTTGTTAAGAATGCAATATTGTTGTTTGACAAAATTAGTAATATGAAGCGGTTTGAATTTTTTCATAGAAAATTCGTTTTTTTTTATTGGAAATTAATTTTTTTTCAACTGAAAATTTTACGATTCTATTTTTTGTGGAAAATGGATTTTTTTTAGTTCATAATTTAACTATTTGGTTGAACAATTTTTGTTTTTTTTTTAGTGGAAAATTCAAGTATTTTGTTGTCAATTCATGTATTTGGTTGAAAATAAAACTACTTGGCTGAAAGTAAAACTTTTTTAAAAATTCTTTTTAGTTTAAAATTAATATATTTCATTTTAAAATTTATAATTGTATTTGAAAATTCATCAATTTTGTTGAAATATTTTTCGGAAAATTAATTTTTTAACAGAAAATCTAACTATTCCAATTATGGTTCAAAATTCAACTATTTGGTAGAAAATTCGTTGTTGTTTTTTTTTTCAAAGTAGAAAATATATCGTGTTGGTTAAAAATTGAACTATTTGGTTCATCTATCTTGTTGATAATGCAATATTTTTACTTGAAAAAATTAGTAATATGAAGCGGTTTAAATTGTTTCGTAGAAAATTCTTTTTTTTTATTGAAAATTAATTTTTTTAAACAAAAATTTAACTCTTCCATTTTTGGTAAAAAATTCATCTTTTTTAGCTGAAAATTTCGGATTTTTAGTTACAAATTAATAGCTCTAACTAAAAATCTAATAATTTGGTTAAAAATTGGACTTTTTATATAAAACGAACTTTTATGTGAAAAAATCATATTTTCAGTTTGAAAATTCAACCACTTTGTAGAAAACTTATCTTTTTTCTGGAAAATTCCAAAACTTGGTAAAAAATTAAACCATTTGGTAAATAATTTAACTGTATTGTAAAAAATTCTTTCTTTTCTATTGATAATTATTTTTTTTTTAATTGTCCAAAAATGGGAGAAAAAGAAGAATATTGATAGAAGTTTTATACCATAGATTTAAAATACATCGATTAATAAAATTTTCATTGTTTACTTTTAATAAAATCTAAAAAGAGATAGATTAAAGTGACTAAAGCTGCATTTTTCTTTAAAACAGCAGGGTGGCCGCTGGACCGGAAAACCAGGAATTTTTTGTGACCGGGAAATAACCGGGAATTTTTTGAGACCGGGAAATGACAGTACATTTTTTTTACCAGGAATTTTACAAATTTGTTGAAAAAAAATCTGCCCACGTTCGATTTCAACAGTTTTTAAATAATTAGTTGAATTGTTATGTTTTTAAATTATGCTATTATTTAGCTTACAATGCGTAATTCAAAAATTTTTTACTTTAAAAATTTTCCATTTAAAATTTTTATTTTAATCTTGCAATTTTAATTTAAAGAATTTTTAATTGCTTTCTTAAAGACTTGAACAAATAAAAAATAAAGGTCTTTGATGTTGAAAATTTTGGATAAAAAACATTTTTATTTGATAAATAAATCAATTTTTTTTTAAATTTATCTGTACTTTAAGTAATAAAAAGTGAACAAAAACGATTTAACAAAACGATTTTAAATCAGTTCAAAATTTAAGAATTATCAGATTTTAACGTTAAAACTTAAACGGCTTCAATTTGAAATCTTAGTCATTAAAAAAATGTGAACGTGTGACTGAAAGTTTATAAACTATTTTCAACTTAAAAATAACTTCATAATGATATATTCTTAATTAAAGGATTTTATAAAGGATTTAACTATCGTGAAAATTTCGAAGAGCCTTTAAACTTTGAATGTTACAATTTTCATTGTTGTATATAAAAAATGCTGTAAGTGAAATTACAAAATTTTGATATATAATTTACAAATGAACATTTTTAGAAAAAATTAGAGAAATTTTAAGACATATTTAGGAGTTTTAAAAAGATTTAAAATTATCATGCAAATTTTAGAAGGTTTTCTTAAAATCTTCTATAATCTTTTTTGAAAATTTTGTTTAAATCTTGGAAAAACTTTTTAAATATTCTCTTAAAATAATTTTTCAAAATGATAAATTATTTATAATTTTTCTATGAATATTCAGAAAATGTTTTTATTCTTTTGAAGCCTTTCACAACTCTTGAAAAGAATTTAATTTTTTGTTTAAAATCTACGAAAATCTACATTTTGTTTTATATTAGGCTATCATTTCAAGTTTTACATTAAGTTCGAATCTTTTCAAAACTTTCACATATCTAAAAATTGCTCAAATTGCGCGTACAATTAATAAATGTTCAATTGTTATTTATACATTCAAATTGTAAAAAAATTTTCTCAAATTTGCAGGATTTTCTGAAAATTGTAGAAATAATTCAATTTATTTCGACAGATATTTAGAAGTTCTGAAAAAATTTCCAAAATAATTTTAAGTTTAAAACAAATTTAAAACAACTTCTAGATTTCTCAAGATTTTGAAATAAAATTTTGAAGCTTTCCAAAAATTTTTAAACTACTTAAAAAGAAAATTATTGAATTTCTAATTTAAGAAGTGTTCAGTTAATTTTTTTTCTCAATTTTTCAATATTTAATGTTTCTAGCTTAAAATTCCATAAAATTATATAATTTTGAAAATTTTATAGTTCATTGATTGATTTTTTAATTTAGAGCATTGAAAATAATAACGCGATTTTATATTTTTTATATTGAAAAATGTTAATACCTTTAATTTTATACGCGTAAATTATTGATCATTTGAATACAACATTTATTAATTAAAAACATTTTAATTTTAAAAGTTCAAAATTTAACAGTTCCACTTTGAGTGCTTTCATTTGCAGCTCAGTTTTTATAAACTCAAGTGAAACATTTTTTATCTTTAGTTTTCCATTTTTTAAATTTAATTGACCGTGAAAAATGTTCGCGAACTGGGAAAAAACGGGGAAATGACCGGGAATTTATTTCGTCGACTAAAACGGTCACCCTGTTTAATACAAATTTAGATGTCTAGAATTTCAGAAGTTTTTACTTTGAAATCTTCAATTTAGTTTTCAAATTGCAAAATTTTGAATCGCTTCGTATTTAAATTGATTACAATTCTAAAGTTTTCACTTTTAAACGATTCAATTTTGAAAGCTTCTATTAAAAAATTTTTCAATTGAAAATTATCCAATTTTAAACGCTTTTATTCGTAAATGATACAAGTTCAATTCCTTTTCATTTAATTCGAAGTATTGTCCTTTTTTTCAAAATTTTACCTATATAATATATTTGGAATTTTAACCTTTTCAATTCAAAATTATTTCTAATCTAATCCGCTCGCTGAAAAGTGAAGAAAGTGGCACTTTCCTTTAAAAAAAGTGACTAGTGACTTTTTCCTAAAAAAGTGACTTTTTGTTCGTCATTTTTAGATTATCAACACGCCCAAGATTCTCGTGCATAAGGAAGAGCCAAGCAGGTAAATTATTGTTTTATTTGATTAATATTTACTTCATTAATTAGCGACTCATTTTTACCATTTATATTTCATAGCTTAGGTTTAGGCTTTTTCATTATTCGTGATACACGATTTTTTCCTTCTACATTTTTTATCTTTTTTTTAACAAGATTTCTACCTGATGGATATTTTTTAATTCCCGGTTTTTTACCGGTTTATTGTTCATTTTTACCTGCTAGCTTAAAAATAGTTTAAAAGGTTTGAATGATTTTAAACGATTTTCACAAATTTGCAGAGATTTCTAAACATTTGAAAATGTTTCACATTGTTTTGATTTAAGACAGAGAATGGTAGAAAAGAAATATAATTCTGATTTTGGAAGTCGGATAATTTTTGGTCAACAGAACTAAAATCATGATTTGGAACACAAAATTTGGTAAAAGAATTATAATGCTGATTTTTAAAAGAGATTTTTTTAATTCCCCTGCAGAATTGTGATTATTTTTCAAAATTTCTGTTCCACGTGCAAAAAATATTCTGTTCTGAGATAAATAATAATTCTTTACGGAAATTCTCTGACCCAAAGTAAAAATTATAATTCTTTGCGGAAATTCCCTGTTCCAAGTTAGAATTATATTTATTTAGAATATTTTCTAATATGATTTAGAAATATAATAATTCCTTTCTTTTTAATTTGGAAAAGGGAAATTTCAAATTTTTGCACATTTTTATTTGCACAAAAAAAGAATTTTGAAATCCAAATTTTGATTTGGATCAAGAAATTGTTTAAATCTGACAAATTTTCAATTGGAATAGGGATCGTTTTTGATAAATTCCCTTTTTATAAATCAGAGTTAAAATTATTTTTCAAAATTTCCCATTCTATGTCTTTATGAAAATTCCCCATTCCATCTCAGATTTCTAATTCTTTAAGGAAATTGCCTATCCTGAATTAAAAATTATAATGCTTTACTAGATTTCCCTGCCCCAATCGTCAAAATAGAGAAAAATTTATTAAAAAAAAGATTAAATAACTAGTCAATTTTTTTTCGAAAAATTATATTTTTTTAGTTGAAAAATATGTCGTTTTGGTAGAAATTAATCGGCTTGGTTAAAATTTCAATTATTATCGTTAAAAATTTGTCATTTTAGATGAAAATTTATTTTTATTTTGTTTGAAATTCAAATATTTGAGTTATCATCATTTTACTTAAAAATTCATCAGTTTTTCTGAAAAGATAACTATTTTTTGCAAATCAGTTTTTTTTTTGTTTAAAAATTATTTGCATTTTTATAACTGAACATGTAACTATTTTAGTCGAATATTCTATAATTTTAGTCGAAAATTCATCTCTTTGGTTGAATACTAATTTTTTATCTGAAAATTTAACTGTTCTACTTTTTTTGTAGCAATTAATTTTCTTGATTAAAAATTCATCTTTTTGGTTGAAAATTCAACTATTCCAGTTAAATATTTATCATTTTAGTGGGAAATTCATCAGTTCAGTTGAAAATTTATCCTTTTTTAGTTCAAAATTCACATATTTGGTTGCAAATTGGTCTTTTTTTAGTTGAAAATTTAATTCTTTCGTTGAAAATTCATGCATTTTGTTGAAGCATCGTATTTTCTTGGTTGATAATTAATATTTATGTTTTTAATTTAATCCTTGTCTTTGAAAATTCAGAATTCCAGTTAATTACATATACATCAGTTTAGTTGATAATAAATTGAAAAATTTAAGTGGAAACAATATTTCTTTTTATATTTCATTACTGCAAGTTCCTGTCTCAAACTCAAAATTATAATTCATTACTAAAATTCCCTATCCCAAAAGTAAAAATTATATTTCTTACCGGAAATTCTCTGTCCCAAACTCAAAATTGTATTTCTTATTGAAAGTCTATGATGCACCTTAGGACGAAGTTTCAAAAAAATCCATGAATTTTTAACGAGAAAAGTTCAGTTTTAAACCAAAAATTACATAATTAAATTTTGTAGTTAAAAAAATTAATTTTCAATCAAAAATATGAATTTTCGACTACAATAATCGTATAATCAACTGGATTAATTAAATTTTAGTTGAAAAAATTTATTTTCAAACAAAAAAATTTATTTCGAACAAAAAAGTTCAACTTTGAACCAAGTAGTGAAATTTTAAACCAAAATGATTATATTTTAAAAGTAAAATGCTGAATCTTCAACTAGAATACTATACTTAAATTTTTAACCAAGGTGAATCAATTTTCCAAAAAATTAAATTTGTCAACCAGATTGTTGAATTTTCATCTAAAAAATATCAATTTTCAATCAAAAATAGAATAATTAAATTTGAAACAACAAATTTTCGACAAAATAATACCATCTATAACCAAAATAATGAATTTTCAACTCAAATGGTAAATCTATTATTGGAACAGTTGCATTTTCCAACCAAGAAGATTAATTTTTTATTAACAAAAAGGACGAATTTTCAATAACATACGTAAATTTTCAACTAAAAAAAGATGATTTCTCAACCAAGAATTGAGTAGTTTAATTTTTAGTTGAAAATTAATGTTCAAACAAAAAGATTAATTTTAAAGTAAAAAGATGAAATAATAAACTGAAACATTAAAATTTTTAGTTAAGAAAATTGTCAACCAAATAAAAAAAAAACATTTTCCAACAAAATAATTCAAGTTCCAACTAGAATAGTTAAATTTTTAGTAAAAAACCATCATTTTCAACAACAAAAAATGACCTTTTAACCAAATATTTTCATTTTGAATTAAAGAGGTGATTTTTCAATTAAAATGATAAATCTTCAAAAAGATAAAATTAAAAAAAAAAAATAGTTCAACTTTGAACCAAAAATGACGAATTTTCAACTAAGAAAGATTCTTTAGCAAAGGAGAAAAACAATTGAATCAAAATGTTTTTATTTATTAATTGATTCTAAGCAAAAAGATAAATTTTGAACTAAGAAGATTAGTTTTCAACCAAAAAGGACGAATTTTAAACCAAATGCTTGAATTTTCACCTTAAAAAGATCAATTGTTCAACCATAAATAGAATAGTCACATTTTCATTAAGAAAAATTTATTTCCAACAAAAATGAAGAATTAAAAAAAAAACAGTTAACTCCAGTAATCGAAAGCTATTTCTATGAATAAATAGTAATTTCTATTTAATTTTACATTGCAATTTAAACCAATTCAGCGCGCTCTCTTAATAAATTCCCTGACATTTCCAGGTTTTTCCAGGTATAGATAAATTCTCTGACAAAACCAGGAAATGACAGTGAATTTATTTTTTGCAATGGATTTTTACAATTTTGTAGAAAAAAAAATCTATCCAACTTTGATATCAAGCATTTTTTAAACATAATTAGTTTTTTTTTAATCTTTTTCAATTATGATATCATTCAGTTTAGAATGTGTACCTAATCCGAAAATCTTTCACTTTCAAAATTTGTTATTTTTAAGCGTTACATTTTAATTTAAAGAATTTTAAAATGCAGTTTATAAGACCTCGACAATTAAAAATTAGAAGCTTTTAAAATTGAAAATTTTGATAAAAAACATTTTTAGTTGATCAACTGTGAGTATAAATTAATTCATGATTTTTAAAATTGAATTGTACTTTAAGATTTTAAAAGTAAATAATAATTGATTTTACAAGATGATTCGGAATCAGTTCACAATTTTAGAATTTCCAAACTTCAACGTTAAAAATTAAACTGTTTCAATTGGAAATTTTCATTAGTTGAACAAAAATGTAAACGCCCGACTCAAAGTTTATAAACTATTTTCATTTTTTTTTTAACTGCAAAATAATGCATTCTTTATTAAATTTTAAATATTATTTCAGTCTAAAATATTCCATTTTTACACAATTGAATTTGAGATTGTTTAATTAAGAGAAATAACAATGACTTAATATTTAGAAACATCTGGTTATTCATTTAAAATCACTAATTATAAATTAAATATTCAGAACTAAACAAAAAAACTTTTGTTTAAAACAAAAATTAGGTTAGAAGTCAAATTGTTGAATTTTGATTTATAAATAAAAATTGAACACCAATTATTCCTAGGAAAAAATATGAGTAAGTTGAAGAGATATTTAGAAGTTTTGAAAAAATTCGAAATTAATTTGAAATTATTTTGAAGTTTTGAAATGATTTCGAAGTTTTTAAATGATTTCGAATAATCTAAAATATTTCAAACAAAAAACTCAGGAGCTTATTAAGAATGTTGAAAGGTTACAGAAGAATAAAACCGTTTCCTAGGAAACTTAAAAATCATTTTTTATTTTGAAAAATTAATTTTAAGAGAACATTTTAAGAAAAATTTTTTTTATTTGGTAGGATTAAAAAAAAATTAGGACAAAATTTTAGGAGCAATTTGCAAAGATTTAAAAGATGTTTAGAGATTAAAAAAAAATTTTAACTTGAAAAAATGTAAAACAACACGTAAGGGTTTCAAGATTTTGAAATAAAATTTTGAGGTATTTTAAAGATTTTAAAAGTATTTAAAATTAAAATAATATAACTGTTAATTTAAGAAGTGTTTAGTTTATTGAAAAAATGTAATCGTTCAATTTTTAATGTTTCTTGCTTGAAATGATATAATTTTGAAAATTCTTAAATTCATTAATTGTTTCCTTAATTTAGAGCATTGAAAATGATAATGTGGATTTATATTTTTGGAACTGAATTTGTATCTTTCAACTCTACCATTTATAAAGTTTAAAAAATTTTATTTGGCAGTTTCACTGCATTTCATTTAAATTTTTCAGTTGAAAAATTTTAGTAACTTCCATTTTATATGTGTAGATTATTGAGCATTCAGTTTTTAAAGTTTAAAATTCAAAAGTTCCATTTTGAGTACCGTGGAGAGAATTTGATTTTGAGTCGGTACGTGTGAATGCTTTTTTGAATTTTTAAATATAGCTAGGGAGGTAGGTAATTTTCTCTCGTGTGAATGATTATATTTTTCAGTAGATAGTATTTTAATTTATAATCTTCGAATTTTTAGAAAGATATTGGTCCTAAATTTCCGGTGAAATCGGTATTTTGCCAATCATCATTGTTAAAATCGCGAAAAGTGCTCGAGTTGAAAATCGTCATTGTTTAAGCGATGAATAAAACTTGAGCAGAAATCAAATTCGGGATGCAGTTCCCGATAAAAGAAGGGGCTAAACGCTGAAGAGCCCAAAAAATGAAGATGGGAACTATTATCAAGAGTCACTATGTTGATTTCATTTTTTTCTTGTATATATTTTATTTATGTCTTCAAGTTAAATTGACAAATATTTTTAAATGAAGTAGTTTTAGCTCATATGAAAAATATTGTACGATCCAAAAAGTAGTGCTTTTTATATATTTTAAACAAATTTGTAAAACATGATATTTTCTGGATCGAGGCAATATTTAAAATATTGAATTACATTTTACTACATTGCAGAAATCAACCTATTTTTGAAATGCCGTTTTGTTCATTGAACACATACCCATTTTACGAATAATTTTCAATTTCAGGACTGGCCCATTTTTTAAATATTACCTTATTTATGAAAAATATGTCTAATCTCGAAATATTTTACCTTTAACCGCGAAAAATTGACAATACAAATTATTTTACCCTATTTTAAAACATTTTACGACTACGCGTTATTTTATTTTTGTATGGTTGATATTTCACTTTATTGTCTTTCAATAATAATAAATTTTCCCAGCCGGAAACAAATTTAAATTCCAATTATATATATTATTCCAATATTATATATGTAATTACATTACTATTATTTTTCTAAATTTTCAGAAAATCTGGCTTGTTTTTCCACAATCTTCGAGAGGAAGAGCAAAAATATTTTCTCAGGTAGAAAGGTGGATACAATATCTTGGAAATTTTTTTAATTAAAACAAAATAAAAGTAATAAAAATGGCAAATATTCTAAATCGCTCATTAAAACTAAAGTTTATTTTTAATGTTTTTCTTTAGTCTTAATTATTATCAAAATTCCTATTTATTTATCGCAGGCTTCACAGTTTTTTTTTCCCATTCTGCCATTTTTCTCGTTTATTGACTTAAATCTGAACTGAGTTAATAAAACCTAATAAGAATATCTAACTATTTTGTTTGAAAGTTCATTATTTTCGGTTCAAAAGTCTATTCAATTTTGGGTTATTCATCTTTTCTTTGTTTAAAAATTTTATTACTTGGTTAAGAATTATAGAAGTTGAACCTTTTTTGAGAGAAAAACATTTTTTTTTGTTAAAACTAAAACTCTTTGACTGAAAACTGATCTGTTTTAGTTGAGGATTCAAGTATTTTGTTAAAAATATTTTTGTTGTTGTTAAATCCAACTGTTTTCTACTTTAAATAATTTTTTTTTGTTGAAACGTCAAATATTAAATTTTTTCGTTGAAAATTCAACTCATTAGTTAAAAATTAAATTACTTTCTTAAAAGTTAATTTTTTAGTTGAAAATTCGCTTTTTTATGTTAAACATTAAACTTTTTAACTGAAAATTGAACTACTATATTTTGTTGAAAATTAATTTTTGTGTTGAAAACTCATATTCTCGAATTAAAAATTCAACTGTTTTATAGAAAACTTGACTTTTTGGCTTTAAAACTTGGCAACTTGTTAAAAAATTGAACTATTTGGTACAAAACTAAACTGTTTCATAAAAAATTCGTTCTTTTTTCATAGGAGAATTAATTTTTTTAAATTAAAATATTCGATTGATATTTGATATTTTTAATTTAAAATTGATATTTTCTGGTTGGAAATTCAACTATCTGGTTAAAAATTGATTTCATTTGTTCAAAATTCGTCTTTTTTGGTAGAAACAAATTCTTGGTAGAAAATTGATCATTTTTTTGTTTAAACTGCAATTTTTTGTTAAAAATTCATCTGTTTTGGTTAAAAATTAAACTACTATATGAAAGTTAATTTCTTTAGTTGAAAATTCAATTTTTTATGTTAAAAATTAAACATTTTGACTGAAAATTTAACTATTTTGTTAAAAATTCAGTTGTTTGCTTGAAAATGAATTTTTTGTTGAAAACTCATATTCTCGAGTTAAAAATTCAACTGTTTTATAGAAAACTTGTCTTTTTGGCTTTCAAACTTGGCAATTTGGTAGAAAATTGAACTACTTGGTACAAAACTAAACTGTTTCATAAAAAATTCGTTCTTTTTTTATAAGATAATTAATTTTTTTTAAATAAAAATATTCAATTTTCGATTTACATTTGATATTTTTAATTAACAATTGATATGTTTCGGTTAAAAATTGATATAATTTGTTCAAAATTAATCTTTTTTGGTAAAAACAAATTCTTTATTTGTTATAAATTACTACTTATTTACTATTTTCTTTGCAAAAATTTGTAAACAAAAAATAAATAAACTGAGAATTAATCAAATAAAATTTGGACTAACATCATTTTTTTTGTTAAATGGAACTGTTTTCTATGTTTAATTAAATTATTTTTTTGTTGAAACGTCAAATATTAAATTTTTCGTTAAAAATTCAACTCATTCTTTACAAGTTAAAGTATTTTTTGTTCAAAAATTCATCTGTTTTTGTTAAAAATTAAACTACTTTATGAAAGTTAACTTCTTTCGTTGAAAATTTGCTTTTTTATGTTAAAAATTAAACTTTTTAACTGAAAATTTAACTATTTTGTTGAAAATTCAAATGATTGCTTGAAAATTAACTTTTTTGGTAAAAATTAATAATCTCGGGTTAAAAATCCAGCTGTTTGGTAGAAACTTTTTCTTTATGGCTTTGTAATTTAGCAATTTGGGAGAAAATTGAACTATTTGATACAAAACTAAACAGTTTCATAAAAAGTTCGTTCTTTTTTCTTTGGAATTAATTTTTTTTTTAACTGAAAATGTAACTATTTCATTTTCGACTGATATTTGATACTTTTTATTTAAAAATAATGTTTTCTGGTTGGAAATTCAACTATCGGTTAAAAACTGATTTAATTTGTTGAAAATTTTGTTTGTAGGAAATTCGTTTTTCTTAGTTGCAAATTAAATTTTTTAATGAAAAATTCGACAATATTGTTTTAAATTAACTTATTTGTTGAATATTAATATTCTCGGGTCAAAAATTCAATTGTTTTGTAGGAAGTTCGCCTTTTTGGCTTGAAAATTGAACTGATTGGTACAAAATTACATTTTTTTGTAGAAAATTCTTTTTTTTATTACTATTTCTTATAAATTACTATTTATTTACTATTTGTTAAAAAAAATTAAACTAAACAAATAAACTGAGAATTAATCAAATAAAATTTAGACTAATATCACATCCATAATAAAATGTAATTTGTTGAAAATTCATCTTTTTGGTAGAAAATTAGGTTTTTTAATAGGAAATTTAACTATTTGGGTAAAAATTATTGCCTTTCGTTGAAAGTTCGTCTTTTCTCGTAAAAAATTATTTTTTTGTTTGTTAAAAATGAATCTTTTTTGGTGAAAAATTAATATATTTTGTTAAGAATTCACCTTCTTTGGAAGAAAATTAATCTTCTATTTTCAACATTAATCTATTTGGTTCAAAATGTGCGAAGTTAAAAAAAAATTTCAAGAAAAAGTAGATATATTTCCAGTATCAAAAAATAGTGAGAAAATACGAGGTGGCCGTTTTATTAACATAAACAAATTTCTGTTCATTTCCTAGTTTTTTCTCGGTTGGCAAACATTTTTCACGGTCAATAAAATTCAAAAATACGAACTCTAAAACTGAAAATTTTATTATTTGAATGAATAAAAACAGAGCTGCAAATCATTTTAAGCAATTTTAAGCAATTTTAAGCTAGAAATATTAAAAATTGAATTATAACATTTCTGTTATAAACTGAACACTTCTTAAATTAAAAGAATCATTATTTTCATTTTAAACAGTTTTAAAATTCTTATAAAGCTTCAAAATTTGATTTTAAAATATTAAATTTTATTAATTGCATTAAAATTAATATTTTAAAATATTTTGGAACCTTTTTAGAACTTCTAAGCGTTTTTTAAAAATAATTCAATTTCTTCACACAATTTTCACAAAATTTTTGTTCGAAATTTGCAAAAATCTATATTTTGTTTTAAATTAGGTCGTGGGCTATTTGCATCAAAATTTCGGTACAAAATTGAAATTAATTTTGAATCTTTCCAATTTTTTAAAATATCTGTTCAACTTACTCGAATTTTTTCTTGTAAATTCAACAATTATTCGTTTACATTCAATTTTTTCAAATAGTACAATTAAAATGGTAAATTTCAAAGTTTAGCTTTTTGTTCAGTTTTGCATATTTGGTTTATAATTACTGATTTTACATGAACAATAAAATATTTCTTAATATGAAGCAATTGTTATTTTTCTTGATTAAAAAATGTTAGACTAAAACAATATTTTTATTTTCATAAAATCCTTTAATTATAAATATATTATTTTGAAATTATTTCAACATTCAAAATAATTTCTAAAGCTTCAATCAGGTGTTTAAATTTGTTTAACTAACAAGACTTTGCAATTGAAAGTTTAATTTTTAACGTTAAAATCTGGAAATTTTTAAATTTTCAAATTCAAAATGGAAAATTTGTAAGTCAAAGTTTTTCGAATTACGCAGTGTAAATTAAAAATATCATAACTGAAAAATATAAAAATTTAACAGATTATTTCAAAAAAATGGTTGAAATCAAATTTCGACAGATTATTTTTTTTAATATTTGTTAAATGTCCGGTAAAAAAATAAATAGATTATTTAGTGTCATTTAAAAAATAATAATAATAGAATAGTGTCATTGTTAAAAAAAGTGTCAAATCGTATCAACAGTGATTCCGAGGCCTGAATATACAGACTGGTCTGTGAGGCCTACAATAGGGATTTAAGAATAAAAA
This sequence comes from Belonocnema kinseyi, assembly GCF_010883055.1. Classification (NCBI taxonomy): domain Eukaryota; kingdom Metazoa; phylum Arthropoda; class Insecta; order Hymenoptera; family Cynipidae; genus Belonocnema; species Belonocnema kinseyi. Next base: position 40,152,776 of record NC_046662.1, on the reverse strand, counting down.
ATACCAGATTATGAGGTCTATATTATTAATTAAATTAGTTTACCTTTAATAAAGGCACTGCATGTAACGGTTGCTCTCCAACACAAACTAAATCGCTTCCCACTCCGTTGTCTATGACCCTCTGCTTCGTTACGTTTGTTAATTCTCTATCCACTTCGAAAACGCCCACACCTGGTGTTATCACCACTGACAATTGTCCAGTTCTATCGAAACTCCGGTCCAGATAATGTTTCTCGAACACTAGAAAATTATTTTTCATTCAAGTAAATATTCATAATTTTGCTCATTCATGATGGCCATTCGAATCGCGGTAAAAAAAATTCCCGGTCTGTAAGACTAAATTTTCATTTTTCTTGATCATTAACCCTTAACGGGCATACTGGGTATGCAACACCCAGAAACTTATTTGAGCTTTGACAAAACGTACCAAATTCAAGAAAATTGAACATATGGCGCCAGATTAACAAATGACATGAGAATCTATTTTTATATGTGATTTTCATATAATTTTGATTTTTATAATTTTTATACGCAGTTCAAAATTAATAAAATCGTTTAATCGCGCAAAATACGGTGTTTCATTTTTCATTGAATTAAAGCTTTTATTTTTAATAATAAATACCTTCTTTGGAACAAACACTATAAGACTAATTTTATTTTTGAGGCGCCACATCTTCGTAAAATTTTAAGTAAAAATATCAAAAAGTTATGAATTCTAGAGTGAAAGAAGTCATTTTTTAATTTTTTGTCCAAACGCAATTTTTTTAACTACTTTAAATTTCAAAAACGGTTATGAAACTACTTGGGTACTGAATACCCAATGTGCTCTTTATGTAATTTTACGGAGGTGTTCCCTTTAAGGGTTAATATTCAAATACCAGCATTTTAATCTTGTTATACTTTCAACATAAAATCTTTTATAAAGGGAATAAAACTATGTTTTAGATAAAAATTAAGAATTTTCAAATTTATTAATTTATTTTAAACAAAAAATGTCTTTTATACTATAAAAGATGGCTTTTAAATAAACTACTTGAATTTTCAACCTAAAAAGATAAATTCCCAACAAAAAAGTATCATATTTTATATTTCAATCAAAACCGATGAACATTCAACAACAAAAAAAGGAATTTTAAAACCAAAAAGACGAATTTTTAACAAATACAGATTTTTCACTCAAGAAATAAATTTTATGTAAATATTGTTGAATCTTCAAGCTAAAAAACGAATTTTCTCTACGGAAATTTAATTTTCAAACAAAAAATTTAAATGTTCAGCAAAAAATTAATTTTTCACGAGACTGATGCATTTTTACCTAACAAAAATGAAACATCGAAGCAAAAAAATTATTTTTTTTTTTTACCAAAAAAGAAGAAATTTCGACTAAAAAAGATCGATCTTAAACAAATGGAATAGTTACATTATTAGTCAAAAAATTAGTTTTAAACTAAAAAAAAAAGAATTCCACTAAACAATGTAATTTAAGTCTTAACCGTGTAGTTGAATTTTCAATTCAAAAAGTTACATTTTCAACTAAAAATATAAATCTTCAAAAATATAGATTTCTTAATAAAGTGATTCAACCAAATCTTTCAAACAGAATAGTTGAACACTCAATCAAAGAAGATGAATTTATAACTAAAGAGTTTCATTGTTATAAAAAAAATAAAATTTCTACAAAAAGAGATTAATTTTTTTTAAAAGTAGTTAAATTTTCGGTTAAAAAAGATTTCAGTTAACTTTTTACTATCAGAATATAAATTTTTAAACCAGAAATAAGTTTCTGCCAAAAAATTGAAGTTTCAATCCAAAAAGACGCAATTTTTAACGAAAAATAACGAAATTTTAACAAAATTGTTGAATTCTCCACCAAATAGTTGTATATTATCCAAAAAAAAGATGAAATTTCATTTAAAACAACTTAATTTTTACGTTTAAACCAATTTTAGTTTAAATAGTTGAATTTTTATTCCAAAAAGTTTCCAGTTGACTTTTCAACGTGAAAATATCAATTGTAGAATAAAAAATAAGTTTCTACGAAAAAAATTGAATTTTCAATCCAAAAAGATTAATTTTTACAACCGAAAAGGATGCATTTTCTAAAAAATAGTAGAATTTGCTACCAATTAGTTGCAGTTTTTAATTAAGATAAATGAAATTTGTACTAAAACAGAAGAATTTTTAATACAAAAGAACCAATTTTTTTTCAACTTGAACTTTCATCCAGAAAAGATTTCAGTTCATTTTTATTAGAAAAATACAAATATTTAACGAAAAGTAAATTTTCTATGAAATAGTCAAATTTTTAATAAAGCAGTCGATATTTCAACCAATAAGTATGCCTTTTAAATAAAATAGTTTCATTTTTATCCAAAAAAGAAGACATTTCTCTTCAAACAGATTAATTATTTATTCAAATTTTTTTTTTAGTTTAATTTTCATTCAGAAAATATTTTATTTCTCTTTTCAATAGTAAAATATTAAATTTAGACAAAAAGTAAATTAAAAAAAAGTAGTTAAATTTTCTGCTAAAAAAGATTTCAGATAACTTTTTACTATCAGAATATGAATTTTTGTACAAGAAATAATTTTCTACGAAAAAAATTGAATTTTCAATCGAAAAAGACAAATTTTTAACGAAAAAGAACGAAATTTTTAAAAAATTGTTGAATTCTCTACCAAATAGTTGCATATTATCCAAAAAGGATTAAATTAAATTAAAAAATATTTTTAAAAAAAGTAAATTTTCAACAAAACAGTCGAATTTTTAAACAAAAAGTAGGAATTCTCAACAAAATAGTTTAATTTTCAATCAAAAAGGTGCATTTTTATCCAAAAATATAGAATTTCTCTTAAAACAGATGAATTTGTAAGTGAAAACAAAAGTTTTTCAAAAAATAGTTGAATTTTCGTCATTTTCACCCATAAAAGAATTCAGTTTTCTTTACAACAGAAGAATATTAAATTCAAACAAAAAGTAAATTTTCGAAGAAACAGTTGAATTTTCAACAAAGTAGCCAGAATTTTCATCCAAAAATTAAGACTTTTCAAAGAAATTGTTGAATTTTTAAACAAAAAGTTGCGTTTTTATCTAAGAAAAATGTATTTTCTGTTAAAGAAGGTACATTTTAAAATTAAAACGACAAAACTTTACAAAAAGTTAAATATTCAACCCAACAGTTTCTTTTTTATTAAAAAAAGATGCTTCCAAAACAGATAAATTAAAAAAAAACTTAAAAAAAAATAGTTAAATTTTCATCCAAGGACGATTCGAGTTCACTTTCCAACACCAAAATTAGAATTAGAACAACAAGTTAATTTTTTACTAAATAGTAGAATTATTAACCAAAGAGTATGACTTTTTAACAAGATTGCTCAATTTTCAATTAAACATTGTATTTTTGTAAAAGAAAAATGAAAATTTTACTAAAACAGATGATTTTTTTAATCAACAGGAATAATGTTCAAAAAAAGGATTGTATTTTTATCAAAAAAGATTTCAATTGACTTTTCAACACAAAAATATGATTTTGAAACCAAAAGTATATTTTCTAGGAAATAGTTGAATTTTTAACGCAACAGTTGCATTTTTATTCGAAAAGATACAATCATTCTTCTGAAAAGGATGAGCTTTTAAATCAAAAAGACAAATTTTCAGAAAAAAAATCTTCATCCAAAAATATTTTCGGTAGACTCATTAGAAACAAAATATGAATTTTAAACAAGAGGTTCATTTTCCTATCTGATCGAAAATTTAATTAGTTTATTAAAAATCCAATTATTTTCTTAAACAGTCTTCTTTGGTTGAAAATTTTACCATTTGGTTCAAAATTATTATTTTTAGATTGAAAATTCAACTATTTTGTTGAAACTTTAATTATTTTGGATTCTGAAAATTTCTTTTTTTTTTGCTGGAGAATTCAACTATGTGGTTGAAAATTCTGCTCTGGTTGAAGATTTATAATTTTACTTGAAAGTTTATGCCTTTGATTGTAAATATGACTATTTCGTTTGAAAATTCTTTTTTTTAAGCTGATTTGTTTAATAATTTGTTTAAGATTTGTCTATTCCATTTTTGCTTAAAAATTTATGTTTTCATTTAACAATTCTACTGTTTAGTTGAAAATTCATATAAAACTAATCTTTCGGTTTAAAATTTTACTAATTGGTTGAACTACTTTCTAAAAAAATCATTTATTAATTAAAGTCATCTCTTTGGGTAAAAATGAACTATTTTGTTGAAAATTCATATTTTTTTTTTTTTGCAAAGTCGTTTTTTCATTGATTTTAACTTTTTGATCTTAAATCAAAATCTTTTTTGGTAAAATTTCGGTTAAAAATTTATGATTTTAGTTTAGAATGATAGTTTCACTTGAAAATTCATCGCTTTGGTTGAAAATAATCCATTTTCTTGAAAATGTTTTTTTTTAGTTTAAAGTTCATTTTTTTTACTGAAAATTTAAATTGAAAATTACACAACTTGGTTTACATTTTTTTTAAACTGGAAATATTGTTTTGTAAAAAATTTAACGTTTTTTACATTCATTTTTTTGTTTCTAAAAATTATCTGTTGTCGTGGAAATATCATATTTTTTGTTTTGTTAAAAAGCAGCTGTTTTGTTGAAAATTAATCCTTTCTGGTCGCTCATTCAACTATTAGGTTGAAATTTGATATTTTCTAGTCGAATTCTACAGTTTTTAATTATAAATAAAAATATTTTTGTAAACATTTCATCTAAGTGGTGGAAAATTCATCTTTTTGGTTGAATTCCACTATTTTTTAGACAAAATTAAAATATTTTGTTGGCTGGAATATTAACTATTACATTTTTCGTTGAGAATTTCACATTTTCTGGTTGACAATTCAACTAATTGGTTCAAAATTAATCTGCTTTGTTGAAAATTCATGATTTTGACGTAGATTCATCATTTCACTTGAAAATTACTCTTTTTGGTTGTAAACGTATTTTTTTTAATTTGAAAATTCCACTGCTTGGTTGAAAATTGTACTACTTTGTTGAAATTTTATTTATTAATTGAAGATTTATCTTTTTGTTAAAAAAAAACTATTTTGTTGAAAATTTGTTTTTTTAGTACTAATTTTGTAACTGAATATTTAACTACTCCACTTAAAAATTAATCATTTTAATTTTAAAATTTCGTTATTAGTAAAAAAATGTATCTTTCTTATTAAAATTTCAATTATTTGTTTCAAGATTCATGTATTTCTCTGAAAAGTCGTTTTTTCTGGAATTTAACTGTTTCTTATATAAAATGAAAATCTTTTTCTGTTGAAATATGAACCACTAAATTTTTTTATTGAGAATCCACCATTTTTTTTGTTGATATATGAGCACCCTTTTTTAAATAATTCATGTTTTTGATAAAGAATCATAATTTCACTTGAAAATTACTCTCTTCGGTCGAAATTTTTTGAAGAGTCATCTCTTTGTTAAAAAATTAACTATTTGGTTGACCATTTGTTTTTTGTTTTTTTTTTTGGTTTTTTTAGAACTAACTTTTGAACTGAATATTTAACTATGCCACTTAAAAATTAATCATTTTAATTTTAAAATTTCATTACTAATAAAAAATGTATCTTTCTCATTTAAAATTTCAATTTTTTGTTTAAAAGTTCATGTATTTTGTTGAAGTCGTTTTTTTTTTTTTAATTTAACTGTTTTTTTTTATATAAAATGCAAATCTTTTTCGATTGAAATATGAACCATTAGATTTTTTTATTGAGAATCCACCATTTTTTGGTTGATAATTGAGCACCCTTTTTTTAACAATTCATGTTTTTGATCAAGATTCATTATTTCACTTGAAAATTACTCTTTTTGGTTGTAAACGTATTTTTTTTAATTTGAAAATTCCACTGCTTGGTTGAAAGTTGTACTACTTTGTTGAAATTTTATTTATGAATTGAAGATTTATCTTTTTGTTAAAAAAAAAACTATTTTGTTGAAAATTTGTTTTTTTAGTACTAATTTTGTAACTGAATATTTAACTACTCCACTTAAAAATTAATCATTTTAATTTTAAAATTTCATTATTAGTAAAAAAATGTATCTTTCTTATTAAAATTTCAATTATTTGTTTCAAGATTCATGTATTTCTCTGAAAAGTCGTTTTTTTCTGGAATTTAACTGTTTCTTATATAAAATGAAAATCTTTTTCTGTTGAAATATGAACCACGAAATTTTTTTATTGAGAATCCACCATTTTTTTTGTTGATATTTGAGCACCCTTTTTTAAATTTCATGTTTTTGATAAAGAATCATAATTTCACTTGAAAATTACTCTCTTCGGTCGAAATTTTTTGAAGAGTCATCTCTTTGTTAAAAAAATAACTATTTGGTTGACCATTTGTTTTTTGGTTTTTTTTTTTGGTTTTTTTAGAACTAACTTTTGAACTGAATATTTAACTATGCCACTTAAAAATTAATCATTTTAATTTTAAAATTTCATTACTAATAAAAAATGTATCTTTCTCATTTAAAATTTCAATTATTTGTTTAAAAGTTCATGTATTTTGTTGAAAAGTCGTTTTTTTTTTTAATTTAACTGTTTTTTTATACAAAATGCAAATCTTTTTCGATTGAAATTTGAACCATTAGATTTTTTTATTGAGAATCCACCATTTTTTGGTTGATAATTGAGCACCCTTTTTTTTAACAATTCATGTTTTTGATCAAGATTCATTATTTCACTTGAAAATTACTCTCTTTGGTGGAAATTTTTTTTTTTCATTTGAAAATTCTACTGCTCGGTTGAATGTTAAACTACTTTGTTAAAAATTCATTTATTACTTCAAGATTCATCTTTTTCAAAAATGAACTACTCTGTTGAAAATTTGTTTTTTTTTTAGAACTAAGCTTGGAACTGAATATTGAACTACTCAACATAAAAATTAATCATTTTAATTTTAAAATTTCATTATTAGTCAAAAAAATGTATCTTTCTTATTAAAAATTTCAACTATTTGTTTAAAAATTCATGTATTTTGTTGAAAAGTCGTTTTTTTTTCTTGAATTTAACTTTTTCTTTAGCTGTTAAGTAATGTAATTACGGTACCAAAAAACTCTTTTATTTCCGGGATTCCCTCTCCATTTTCATTATCATTATTTTCAAAATATTGGCAAAATTACCATTTAGGGACATGTTGAGTACTTCCAGAAAATTTCCCTGAGCCGCAGTCGAATTCGTTGCCGTTGGTACAGTAATTCCCGATCTTTGATGATATTCCAAGACAATCTTTTGATAATCAGTGAACAGTTTCCGCAACTGTACCAACACATTGCTCCAGTCTTCGTATCTTTCGTTTTGCACAGCCACTCTATAAAAATCTTCGTAGAATCTGCCTCTGTAATCATGCTGCAGACACTCTCGCATGTGGTTAGGAAACTCCTCGAGACTACTCGCGTTATAAAAAGTCCTTGAGAATAAAACTATGGTCACTTCGTGATTGCTGCCGTTTTTCTTCCACTTTTGAAACAAATCAGCCAGAAAACCGTTCACTGCTTTTTCGAAATAAAGGTCCCCGTGAATGTCGAAATCCCACATCTCGGAGCTCATCTGAATAAACAGGTAGACCATACTTGTCGAGGAACGAAAGACGACCTATTATTGAAGAATTTTTACTTTTTATATGGATAGTACTTATAAATATTAGGGACCGTACTTAAATTACCTAATACTTAAAAATTCGTTTTTGTTTCAGTTAAAAATTCAACTCCATTCGTAGAAGAGTAAGCTTTTGTTTAAAATTCATATTTTGTTGCTGATAAGTCGACTGAAATCTTTTTTGGATAAAAATTACTTTTTTCTGAAAATATTTATTTGTGATTTAAAGGTTCATATTTTTCAGTGGAAATATTACATCTTTCTTGAATAAAAATGCAACTGTTTTGTTGAAAATTCAACTATTTCTTAGAAAACTTACTTTTTGTTCAAAAATTTATTTGAAAATTAGAGTATTTTGTTAAAAAATCATACTTCAATTATTTTGTTTGAAAATATGTCTTTTTGATTTAAAAATCCATCTGTTTTAGTATTAGTATTAGTAATATAAGATATGGCACTTTTTTTTGGGAATTGATCTTTGTAGGTTGAAAATTCAACTATTATGTTAAAAATTTAACTATTTTGTTGAAAATTAAAGTATTTTATTAAAAAGCCATCTTTTATAGTAGAAAAGATATTCTTTTGTTAAAAATAAATAAATAAATTTGAAAATTTGGAAACTAAAAATATTTTGTTGCGAATATGTCTTTTTGATTTAAAAGTCCACCTGTTTTAGTAGAATTTTAATTCTACTTGCACAAAAATGCAACTGTTTGTTTAAAAATGTAACTCATTTTTTTAAGTCATTCTTTTTGGTTGAACGTTCTACTGTTCTGTATAAAATTTAAATATTTCGTAGAAAATTTACTTTTTGTGTAAATTCAGCATCTTGATATTGAAAATAAAACTGAAGCCTTTTCAGGGTGAAAATTCAACTATTAAAAAAATTTTTTAACCAAAATTTATCTGTTTTGAGAGATGTTTCTTCTTTCTTGGATAAAAATGAAACTATTTTGTTTAAAATTAAAGTATTTTGTTCAAAAAAATCATACTTTTTTATTCAAAATTCCACTGTTTTCTTGGAAATTGAACTATTTCTTAGAAAATCTTAATTTTTGTTTAAAATTCGTATTTTTGCGTTGAAAAATGAAATAAAATCCTTTTGGATGAAAATTCTATTATTTTGTTTAAAAATATGTCTTTTTGATTTAAAAATCCACCTTTTTTAGTAGAATTATCATTTTCTTGTATAAAAATGCAACTTTTTGGTTAAAAATTTAAAAATTTTGTTGAAAAGTCATACTTTTTGGTTAAAAGTTCTACTGTTTTGTTGAAAATTGAACTATTTGGTATAAAATTTATTTTCTAATTAAATTTAATCATCTTGGTATTGAAAATAAAACTGAAGCCTTTCCTGGGTGAAAATTCAACTATTAAAAAAATTTTTAATCCAAAATTCATCCGTTTAAAGAGAAATTTCTTTTTTCTTGGATAGAAATTAAACTATTTGGTTGAAAATTAAAGTATTTTGTTAAAAAATCATACTTTTTGTTTAAAAATTCTACTGTTTTATTGGAAATTTAACTATTTCTCAGAAAATTTAGTTTTTGTTTGAAATTCGTTTTTTTGCGTTAAAAGTCAAGTCAAATAGTTTTTGAAGAAAATTCAATTTTTTTGTTGTTGAAAATATGTCTTTGATTTAAAAATCCACCTGTTTCAGTAGAATTATCATTTTCTTGGATAAAAATGCAACTTCTAGGTTAAAAGTTCAACCATTTTGTTAAGAAGTCATACTTTTTGGTTGAAAGTTTAACTATTTTGTTGGAAATTGAACTATTTCTTAGAACATTTACTTATTTTTAAAATTCGTTTTTGTGCGTTGAAATATTTTATTATTATTGTTAAACATTTTTTTAAATCCACCTGTTTTAGTAGAATTTTCATTTTTCTTGGGTAAAAATGCAACTGTTTGGTTACAAATCAAACTTTTTTTTTGAAAAGTCATACTTTTTGGTTGAAAGTTCTGTTTTGTAGAAAATTTAACTATTTCGTAGAAAATGATTCTTTTTTGTAAATTCAATGTCTTCGTATTGAAAATAAAACTGAAGCCTTTTCTGGACGACAATTCAACAATTTAAAAAAATTTAATTAAAAATTCATCTGTTTTAAGAGAAATTTCTTATCTTTTGGATAAAAATGAAACTATTTGGTTGATAATTAAAGTATTTTGTTAAAAAATCATACTTTTTTATTCAAAATTCTGTTTTTTTTTGTGGAAATTCAACTATTTCTTAGAAAATTTACTTTTTGTTTAAAACTTGTATTTTTGCGTTGAAAAGTCAAGTGAAATCCTTTTGGATGAAAATTCAATTTTGATTTATAAAGTTACCTGTTTTAGTAGAACTTTCATTTTTCTTGGACAAAAATGCAACTTTCTGGTTAAAAATTGAACACTTTTGTTTAAAAAACATAGTTTTTGGTTGAACGTTCTCCTGTTTTGTAGAAAATTTAACTATTTCGTAGAAAATACTTTTTGTGTAAATTCAATATCTGGTATAGAAAATAAAACTGAAAACTTTTTGGATGAAAATTCAAGTATTAAACAAAAAAATTAATAAAAAACTGATCTATTTTAAGAGAAATTTCTTGTTTTTTGGATAAAAATCAAACTACTTGATTGAAAATTAAACTACTTTGTTAAAAAGTCATACTTTTTGGTTGAAAATCCTACTATCTCGTAGAAATTTCTCTTTTCGCCTAAAATTTACATCTATAAATAAGTTTCTACAAAAAATTAAATTTTCAATTATATTCATCCTTTCTGGTTGACAAAATTCGTATCTTTGGATTGAAAATTTAATTTTTTTTGCAGAAACCTATTTTTTATCTTAGAAAAATCAACCGGAATCTTGTTTGGATGAACATTTAACTATTTTTTTTTTAAATAAAAATTCATCTTTTTTAAAAGCAATTTTTTACCTTTATGGACAAAAATGCAACTATTTGGTAGAGAATTCAAAATTTTATTAAAAAGTCATCCTTTTTGGTTTAAAGTTTGTCTTTTTGGATGAAAAATTAAATTTTTTCTTAGAAACTTATTTTTTGTTTAAAAATTCATATTCTTATCGTGAAAAGTCAACTGAAATATTTTTTAACAGACAATTCAACCAGTTTTTTAAATTGATCTTTTTGATTTAAAAACTCATCTGTTTTAGTAGAAATTTATTTTTTTTTTTAAGAAAAAGCAACTTTTTGTCCAAAAATTATTATTCTTTGTTTGAGTATGCAACTATATTGTTTAAAAGATTCAAAAATTCATCTCTGGTTGAAATTTTAACAATTTTTTTAACAACTAATCTTTTTTAATTAAAAACTCAACTGCTTGGGTAAAAGTTAAACTAAATTGTTGAAATTTTTTTTGATTGAAGGCTTATGCTTTTGGTTGAAAATTTAACTGATTAGTTAAAAAGCCTTTTTTTTCATACAAAATTAATTTTTTTAAAGAAAATGTAACTTTTCCATTTTTTTAAGATGTTTTTTAGTTGGAAAATGGCCTTGTTTGTTAAACAAATAATTTTTCTTGATTAGAAATTTCATTTTTGGTTTAAAAATTGAATTTCTGTAGAAAAAATTCGTCTTTTGGCTTGAAGGTTCAACAATTTAGATAAACTTTAAATTTCTTGCTTGAGTAAAAAATCTTTATTTGTTGAAAATTCGTCTTTTTGGTTTTAAAATTCTTTTTTTGTTGTTTAATTTTCATCTTTTTTTATTGAAATATAAGATATGGCACTTTTGCTTGGGAATTAATCTTTTTAGGTTGAAAATTTAACTATTATGTTAAAAATTTAACTATTTTGTTGAAAATTAAAGTATTTTATTAAAAAGCCATCTTTTATAGTAGAAAAGATATTCTTTTGTGAAAAATAAATTAATAAATTTGAATATTTGGAAACTGAAAATATTTTGTTACGAACTAAACTAGAAATATCTTGTTACGGTTTCTTACACGTTGCGTAATTTAAGTACGGCCCCTTCGGTATAATGAAATATTTATTATACCGGTGTAGAATAAATTAGACAAACCTTTGTGTCGTCAGTGATAACACCACAAGCTACTCGATCTCCTTGCGACCACATTTCATGCACTTGACATCTTATGCTACCACCACAAAATTCGATTTTTTTGTTTATATATACACACGTATTTACCTGAAAAGCAATGGGAATTTAAAACACTATTTTCAGATCAGAATTTTTGCGAATTCCTTGAAATCTTTTGAAATAATTTCAATCATTATAAAATCTTTTTACTTTAAAAATCATCTTTTTTAGAGATCATCTTAAGAAATCATCGTAAAATTTTTAGAAATCTTTGTTATTCAGGGTGGCCGCTGGACCGGGAAAACAGGGACTTTTCTGAGACCGGGAAAAGCCGGGAAATGACAGTGAATTTATTTCTTGACTGGGAATTTTACGAATTTTAAGAAGACAAATTTGCCCAAATTTGATTTCAACAGTTTTGTAAATAATTAAAGTATAAAAAACTGAACAATAATTGATTTGACAAAACGATTCTAAATCCGTTCCAAATTTGAGAATTTCCAGATTGTAACTGGTGGCATTCGAAAGTCTTATAATGAATTGAGATTAATATAATATCATTCATTCCGATAATTGTATTTTTAAATAACAACTTTAATGATTCATCAATAAAATATTTTTCATTAAAGATTTAGGTCTTCCTTTATATTATTTTTCAATATTAAATTGAGTAAATAAATATATTATTATACTTTGAAACTAAATTTTTTTCAGAGAAAGCTTTGAATCTGTAGATTTTCGAAGATCTTTTCAACGTCTAACGTTACAATTCTAATTGTTGTGTTTAAAAAATGTTTAATTTTTAAGTGAAAATGCTCTATTTTGACGTATAATGAACGCAAATGAACACTTATTATTTGTAAACAAAATTTGAGTAATTTCAAGATATATTTTGTAGTTTTGGAAAGATTCAAAATTAATTAAAAACTTGAAATGTCTTCAAGTAATTGAAAAGAAGTGTGTCAACATTTTTGTTGAGAACTTCTAACATGTTTTTAAATTTTCTGTTACAATAATTTTTCAAAATGAAAAATCATTTTCAATCTTCCTAGGAATCTTAAGAAAGTGTTTTCATTCTTTTGAAGCCTTTCACAATTCTTAAAAAGTTTCTAAATTTTTTGGATGAAATCTGCAAAAATCTGTATTATGTTTTAAATTCAGCTGTGGGTATTTGCACAAAAATTCCGTACGAATAACCCAATTTTTTCGGGTCACAAACTTCGTGTCAATGACTTGAAATAATTTCAAGTTCTAAATTTAATTTTAATATTTTTTAAACTTCTAAATATCTCTTAAAATTACTCTAATTTTTTCTACAAATAATAAGTGTTTCTATTGTTATTTATAAAATCAAATTTTAAGGATTTTTTCTTTAATTTGCAGGATTTTCTAAAATTCGTTGGAAAAAATAATTAATTTAAAAACATATTTAAACGTTTCGAATCAATTTCAAAAATGATTTTAAATTTGGAAAAATATAAATCCACTTCTAGATTTCTCAATATTTTGAAATAAAACCTTAATGTCTTTGAAGGTTCCTTAAACTATTTTAAATGAAAATAATTTCATTTCTAACTTAAAAACTGTTAAGTTAAACAAATTTATTTTTCATTTTTTAATTTGTCTAGCTTAAAATTACTTAAAAAAATATCATTTGAAAATTTTTAAAGTTCATTGCTTGATTTTTTAATTGAGAGTATTGAAAATGTTAACGTCGAATTATATTTTTGGAATTTAATCTGAAATTTTGAAATCTATAATTTATAAAAGTTCTAAATTGTGCAGTATATCTGAATTTCATAAAAAAATTTCAATTGAAAATTGTTATAACCTTTCATTTCATACGTGTATTTTCAATTTGTTGTTCATTGTTTATTACTTTAAATGGAGAAATTTCTAGAGTAAAGTTCGATTTTTTAAATTTCATTGACCGTGAGAAATGTTTCCGAACTGGGAAAAAACCTTGAAATGACCGAGATTTTTTTCTTCGATTAAAACGGCCACCTTGTTATTCCAATATTTCTAAAATCTTTGAAATCATTGGAATCTTTGTAAAATCTTTTTATTTAATTGTATTTAAAAAGACATAAGCCCAAGAGGCAATATGGTCAATAATAGGCCTTTGAAATCTTTGTAAAATCTATTGAAATCTTTTAAATCTTTCTGATATCTTTAAAGTCTTTTAAATCTCGGATTTATTTGTGAAATAATTGAAATCTTTGTAAAATCATCAAATTCTTTGTATTTTATTTTATTTAAGAATAGATTAGGCCAACATTTCGAAATGGCCAATGATAATAAGTCTTTGAAATCTTGTCAAATTCTTGAAATCATTGAAAATCATTAAAAATTTTGAAATCATTGTAAACTTTGTTTAATATTTTTATTTAATTTAAATTTAAATTGTTTATTTATTTAAGAAGAGGAAAATGTTTTAAAATCTTCGTGATTTTTGAAACTTTTGTGAAATCTTTTGAAATCATAGGAATATTTTCATTTTATTTTAAAACCTATTAGATCTGCAGTCGAAATGGCCAATAACAGGCCTTTGAAATTTTGATAAAACCTTTACGAAATCTTTTGAAATCTGTGAAATTTGTGAAATAATTGAAATCCTGAAAAATGTGTGAAGTCTTTATGAAATCCTTAGAATCTTGAAACCTGGTGTAAACTCAAAAGTAAAGTTGTCAACCTCTTAAGATTTATTTCTTATTCTTGGTTTAAGAAAATGTATTTTATTTTGCACTAATGATGAAAACAAAGTCAGGGTGGCGATTCGGCGGACGATTTTCAATTCTGGGCCATTTCACGGTTTTTCCTGGTCAAGTTTTTTAATTTTCGTGGTTACCTGAAAGTAACATATTCAAATTTGCCGCAAAACGCAATAATTTATTTTAATTTATCACGTTCATTCTAAACATCTTTTAACACATTAGAGCAAAATATTGCGAAGTAAATTAATTTTGAATAAAAAAATACTTAAATTTTAGGCTAAAAAGTATCAGTTTTTTTTACAAAACGTGAAATATTTAAATTTTCACTTGAAAAACTTAATTTAAAACAAAAAAAATCAGATTTTGAACAACATAGTTTTTTAAAAAAGTCAATTTTTTAACCAAAAAGTTGAATTGTGAACTAAAAAAATAATAATTTTCAACCCAAAATGGAAGTAACGTTTTTAGTCATAAAACTTAATTTTAAACTAAACATGAGACTTTTCATCTAAAAAAATGATTCTTTAACCGAAATAGTTGAATTTTCAAACAAATAAATTCATTTTTACTGCAAAAGATAAACTGTCAACCAAAACCTAAATTTTAAGTTAAACAAATTACTTAAAAAAAAAAATAACTTTGAGAAAAATAGTTACGTTTTCAAACAAAGTGATGAATTTAAAAAAAAAAAGGTAAATATTTAACTGGAATAGTTGAATTTTAAACCAGAAACATGAATTTTTAACTGAAATGATTCTTTAACTAGAATAATTGAATTCTTGACAAAAAGTTTATCTTTCAACCAAAAAGATGAATTTCTAACAAAAAAGACTGATTTTAAACTAAACAAAAAAGAAATTTGTAACCAAAGAGATGAATTTCTAACAAAAATTATGGAATATTTATCTGGAATAATAGTTAAATTCTAAGTTAAAAAAAAATAATTTTCAACGAAAAAACATCGAAAGCAAAAACAAGTTTCTCATCAAAAAGCTCATTTTTCAATCAAAGAAATGTATTTCTAATTATAACGATGAATCTTCGAAAAAAAAAACAAAAAAAAATTTTTTATTGAAGACTTCAAATTTCAAACAAATAATTTTATTTCTAACAAAAAAGATTAATTAAAAAAAAGATAAATATTTTACCATAAAAAGTACATGAATTTTTAACAAAAGACGTGCATTTTCAACCAAATATTTGAATTTTCAAATAAAGAAGACAAATTTTCACCCAAATTATTGAATTTTGAGCTAAAAAAGATCAATTATGAACTAAAAATGGAACAGTTAAATTTTCAGTCGGAGAAATTAATTTTTAACAAATCTGTTAAATTTTAAACTAAAATGATAAATCTTCAACTAAAATAATTCAATTTTAGGCCAAAAAGATGAATTTTCAACCATAAAGATTAATCTATACGTGTGAACTTGGCCCCTCACTTTCAAAATTTCGATTTTTTTTTAAATTTCTGACATCCTTTTGAATAGTTCTACAGTTTCTGATAACGTTTAGAAATAGTTCCCGCGTATAAATACCCTAAAAATGGATTTTTCAAAATTGGGGGCTAAGTTCACGTCCCCCCGCATTTTTTGAAAAAAGAACTGTATTTTTATTTCTGGGTAGATTTAGCATAGTTCTAGAGTTCTTGATACTTATCGAAAATAGTTCCAAAAAATCAGACCCAACATTTTTTTTCAAAAAATAGAGCTAGCCCCCCACTTTTCAAAAAATCAACTTTTTCTTTAATATTCCTGTAGTTCTAAAAGAGTTCTAGATTTCTACAGCAAAATAATTTCGAACAACTTGAAAACTCGAAAGTTACAAAATTTTGAAAATCCTAAAATTTCAGATAAATTTTGCGAAAGAGTCCCAGGAGTTCTGATCAGAGTTCTAGTAGCATCGTAAATAGTTCTACAAAAAAGTCTAATAACATTTTTCAATAAACTCAAAATCCAAAAACCTACATCATTTTACAGATATTAAAAAAATTTTAATTCCAAATTTTTGGGTATATGTAAATTGTTGTTGTAGGCTCGTGGATTTTATGTTGACGCCTGGAATTATCAAAATTTTGAATTAAAGATTTTTTGAGTATCTGTAAAGTGTTGTAGGCTTTTGGATTTTATGTTGATCGACAAATTTTAGAAGACTTTTTTGTAGAACTATTTAGGGAGCTACCAAAACTCTGATCAGAATTTCTGGAACTCTTTCGAAAAATTTGTCTGAAATTTTAGGATTTTCAAAATTTGTTAACTTTTCGAGTTTAAGTTTTAAATGCAAAATAACAATTTTCAACCAAATAATTAAATTTTCACTTTCGAAAATTGACAAAATTATTAAAATGTTGAAAACTCGAATTTTGCTACGAATAGAAGTAAATTTCTGGGCATTTTCCGGTTTTACCCCGGTCAAGTCACCACCCTGAAAGTTAGACAATTTGAAATTTTAAGTAACATCGAATCCCATTGTAAATATTTGAAGCAAATCTTAAAAAGTTCCGGGCAGCGAAAAAATTTATTGTCATTCCTAGATTTCCCGGTCAAGTGGCCACCCTGATTTTGTACAAAATAGGAAAATGATTTTACCAAACTATTTTTAAGCCTCCACATCTCACTTCTGCCCATGTACTGATCCTTGAAAGTTAGTTCCACAGAATCGAGAGCAACATCATCAGGATTGACAATGTTCATATGAACATCAGCAAATGTTCTCAACTGGAACATCGTGGCTACATTATTTTCCACGCTAATCGTTTCTCGGCCTTGCAAGTCCTCCTTGAAAGAAGTGACTTGCAGCAACAATCGACTGAATTCATCTTCAGGATGGTAAATCTCCACAACATCACCAGTTTTTATTCCAGGATAATCCTTTGGGTTTATAATTAGGTCCTCCCCACTGAAGTTCTTCTGGTGTACGATTAATTTAAAGAGTTTCATCTTCAGCCCATTATTTTGTTATTAGGTGTGCAAAAGGTATATACTGAAATTAATAATAATAATAATAATAATAATAATAATAATAATAATAATCTTCAAATGTATTCATCCTCTTTCTCTAGATTAAAGCTTCTTTATTGCATAGGACTTTTAAAATTAGAAGTCAAACCATAGAAAAACTAAAATTTAGTGATTGTGAATTCTCTTCTGTTAAAGCTCTTTCGGCCTTAAGGAACACATTTTCATTAAGTATCTCGTGAGAAAAAAAAGGTTAAAAGCAAATTTTTAGATCTAATTTCAAAACAATTTTGTTATCACACATTTTATGGTATCTTGTGTCTTTTTGCTCAAAAATATAATCTGTTTATTTTTCATGTAATTTTCACGTTTAAACAAAACTACGCGCCTCATCAAAAAATTATTGATAACAAATTTGTAGCTTTGTTGCGGGTAAATTTCTTTCGTCTATTTATTTATTTCGCAGCTTGTGTCATTTTTCAAAAAATTTATTTTTACATTCTGATTCCTGAGAATGTAATGTAATCGTAGCCACGCTAACTTTTGAAGGATTTGTCCAATCGAATCCGCATTTGATACACTTCTGAAGGTCCCCAAAATAAAGGCTAAGTTCGTTAATCAGATATTTCGAACAAAAATTAAAAAATTGACAGCATTTTCAAAATTTTGAAATTTTTGTTGTTGAAATTTTATCAATTGTTTTCAAAGTTTCTTATAGATGGATAAAAGACTTGCAAATTATATAAATAAAATTTTTTATTTTGATGAAAATTAGAAAAATTATATACTTTTAAAAATTTGAAAATTTTCAAAAAATAGACAAGCTTATTTTTTTTATAGATCCAAAAATTTCATTCAAAATTTTCACCAAATACCAAATATATTTCAAAACTATTCTACCCGAATTTTTCGATTAACCCAAAATTAAAAAATTATAGAATTTTCAAAATTTTCAAGTTTTGTTTTAACTTATAAAAATGTTTGTCAAAATTTCTCATAGATGGGTCAAAGACTTGCAAATTATCCAAATAAAACGTTTAATTTTCATTAAAATTGGAAAAGTTATATAATTTTCGAAAATTTGAAAATTTTCAAAAAATAGAAAAAATGATTTTTTTCATAAATCCAAAAATTTTATTCAAAATTTTCAGTAGATACCAAATACATTGCAAACCATTCTCGCCGAATTTTTCGATTAGCACACGATTTAAAAAATTAGAGCTTTTTCAACATTTTAGACAATTTTTTTTCAAGTTTCAGAAAATTTTGTCAATGTCTCCGATACTTGACAAAAATACTTGCAAATTATCCAAATGACATTTTTAATTTGGATGAAAATTAAAATTAAAAATCTCTGGTTTTTAACGGATCTTTACGTTTCGGCACTCACAGAATCCAAAAACCATAAAATTTCATCGGTGTCTGTCTGTCTGTATGTCTATGTATGGTTACCTGAATATTGTAGCCACGCTAACTTTTGAAGAATTTGTCCAAACGAGTCCGCATTTGATACACTTCTGAAGGTCCCCAAAATAAAGGCTAAGTTCGTTATTCAGATATTTCAAACCAAAATTGAAAAATTGAGTGCATTTTCAAAATTTTGAAATTTTTGTTGTTGAAATTTTATACATTTTTGTCAAAGTTTCTTATAGATGGGTAAAAGATTTGCAAATTATCGAAATAAAATTTTTAATTTTGATGAAAATTAAAAAAGTTATATACTTTTCAAAAATTTGAAATTCTTCCAAAAATAGAAAAAATAATTTTTGTCATATATCCAAAAATTTTCACTAGATACCAAATATACTTTAATAAAAACCGAGCTGCAAATGAAAGCATTTAAAAGTTTTTAATTAAAAAATTTTGTTTTCAAATGCTCAATAGTTTACGCGTATAAAATAAAAGGTACTATCATTTTTCAATATAAAAAAATATAAACCCACGTTATCATTTTTAATGCTCTTAATTAAAAAATCAATAAATGAACTTTAAAAATTTCACAATTATATAATTTTAAGGAATTTAAGCTAAGTATTGAAAAATTGGAATTTTTTTAACTGAACACTTCTTAAATTAGAAATTAAATTATTTTCTTTTCAAATAGTTTAAACATCCTTGGAAACCTTCAAAATTTTATTTCAAAATCTTGAGAAATCTCGAAGTTGTTTTATATTTTAAATTATTTGAAAATTTTTTCAGAACTTCTAAATATCTGTCAAAATTAATTGAATTTTTTCTACAATTTTCAGAAAATCCTGCAAATTTTAGAAAATTTCTTTACAATTTGGATGTATAAATAACAATATTGAGCATTTATTATTTGTAGGCGAAATTTGAGTAATTTTAAGAGATATGTAAAATTTTTTGAAAAGATTCAAACTTAATGAAAAACTTGAAATTATAGCCTAATATAAAACAAAATGTAGATTTTCGGAGATTTTAAACAAAAAATTAGATTCTTATCAAGAATTGTGAAAGGCTTGAAAAGAATAAAAAAATGTTCTTAAAATTCATAGGAAAATTAAAAATAATTTTTCATTTTGAAAAATTATTTTAAGACAATATTCGAAAAAAGATTTAAACAAAATTTTGAAAAAAGATTCTAGATGATTTTAAGAAAACTTTCTAAAATTTGCATAAGTTTTAACTTTCTTAAAACTCCTAAATATCTCTTAAAATTACTCAAATTTTTTTTACAAATGTTCATTTGTAAATTACAAATCAAAATTTAAAATTTTCACTTACAATTTAAGCATTTTTAAAATTTATCAATTAAAATTGTAATATTCAAAGTTTAAAGGCTCTTCGAAAATTTAACGTTTCCAGGCTTTTTATGTCAAACAATTCAGTTAAAGATTCTTTACTTTTAAATATTTGGTTTCAATTTACTTCTCTTGAATAAAAATTCAAATAGTTTTAACGTTAAAATCTGAAATTTCTTAAATTTTGAACTGATTTAAAATCGTTTTGTCAAATCGTTTTTGTTCAACTTTTATTACTTAAAGTACAGATAAATTAAACAAATTATTTACTTATTAAATATAAATGTTTTTTATCAAAAATTTTCAACATCAAAGGTTTTCATTTTTTATTTGTTTAAGTCTTTAAGAAAGCATTGCAAAATTATTTAAATTAAAAATGTAAGCTTAAAAATAAAAATTTTAAATGGAACATTTTTAAGGCAAAAAATTTTGAATTACGCATTGTAAGCTAAATAATAGCATAATTGAAAAACATAACAATTCAACTAATTATTTAAAAACTGTTGAAATCGAACGTTGACACATTTTTCTTCCACAAATTTGCAAAATTCCCGGTCAAAAAAAAATTCACTGTCATTTCTCGGTTTTCCCGGTCTCAAAAAATTCCCGGTCATTTCCCGGTTTTCCGGTAAAATATCAAATTATTATATTTTAAAACGAAATTCAGTATTCGGGAAGTTTCTTGAAAAAAGGAACCAATTACAGCTACAGTTCCTTATTCATATACAGAAAAATATGTTACATATGTAAAGAAAATTGTAATAATTTCCAAAAAATAAATCAACGCTGTTATTTGCTACTGCTCACAACTGACAAATTTTCAATTGCAAATCTATAAACTTGAATAAATTTTAATATTAAATCTTCAAAATTGAATGATTTTCTAATTTTCAAAATGTAAACCATACCATAGAAGCCATTTAAAATTGCATCATTTATTTCTATTATATACATTAAATATTGACGAGTCTTCAATGGCAAATATTCAAAATTCAAGCATTTTAACTTGCAACTCGTTAAAAGTGAACAATTTTTATTTGCAAATCTTCAAAATTGAACTGTTCCTAAAAAGCTTGACTTTTCATCTTTGAAATCATCAAAATTGATTGATTTTTATTTTTGAATCTTTAAAATTGAAGAGATTTTAATTCCAACTCCTAAAAATGGTAGCATTTTGAATTTTAGGTCTTTAACAGTAAAGATTTTAAAATTAATAATTAAAAATTGTGCAAGTTTTAGATTTAGAAATTCTGTAATTATGATAATTTATATTCGAAATTTCTTGAATTTGAACAAATTTAAAATTATAAACTTGACTTATGATCTTCAAAAGTAAACGGATTTTAGAATTTTTGTTTCTAAATCTTTAAAATCAAAGAGTTCTTAGTTTTGCAAATGTACAGTAAAAATTATCCAAGTTTTAGGTTTTAAAAAAATGTGCAATTTTGATTGATTCTTAATATTTGAAATTCCTTTATTTTTGATGATTTATTTTTGTTTGGAAATTTACAATAAAAAATTATGCAATTTTTAAGATTTAAAATTATAAAAGCCGTAGTTTTGTTGATTTACATTCAAAACTTCTCCAATTTGGAAGATTAAATATAGAAAATTAGACTTTTGATCCTCGAAATCATTGATGATTGACGTTTGGTATTTCTTCAATTCGGATGATTTTCAAATGAAACTTGACTTTTGATCTTCAAAATAATTCAAATTAAACAATTTTTTTTTTACATTTTTACAATTAAAGAATTTTAAATTTTGAAACTTTCCAATCAATATTATCCAAGTTATAAGTTTTGAAATTACAAATTTTGATGCTTAATTTCCGCAATTTCTCCCATTTCGGTCATTTTGCATTTAAACTTGACTATTGATCTTCAAAATTAGCAAAATTTACGAATTAAAATTTTTTTTAATCTTTAATTTTGAGATTTTAATTCAAAGTCTTAAGAATGGTGCAATTTTTAATTACAAATCGTAAAAATTGATGATTTTGAATTTTTTGAATTTAAAGTTAAAAACTATGCGAGTTTCAAGTTTTAAAACTAAAAATTCTATAATTCTGATTTTTTAAATTTGATATTTCTTCAATTTAGAAGATTTAGAATTGAAAACTTGACTTTTGATTGTCAAAATAAGCTAAATTTTTAAATGGTTATTTATACATTTTTAAAATTGAAGAGTTTTCAATTGTAACTCTTCAAAATTATAGAACTTTGATTTTTAAATGTTTAAAATGAAAAATATTGTAATTTTGATGCTTTATTTCCAAAGTTTCTCCAATTTGGATGATTTTAAATTTAAACTTGACTTTTGATCTACAAAACAAGCAAAATTTGAGAATTTTGAATTGTTAATCTTTAAAATTAAAGATTTTTAATTTTATAAATTCAATTAAAATTGAAGAGTGTCCAGTATTAAAAATTTCTATTAAAAAATATCAAATTTTTAAGTTTTACGATCAACAGTCCTGTAATTTTGATGATTAACGTTCGATATTTCATTAATTCGGATGATTTCGAAATCAAACTTGAATTTTGATCTTCAAAATCATCCAAATTAAACAATTTTATTTTACATTTTTACAATTAGAGTTTTTAATTTTGAAAATTCACAATCGATATTATCCAAGCTATAAGTTAAAAAAAAATAATTTTGATTCTTAATTTCCGTAATTCTCCAATTTGGGTCATTTTGAATTGAAACTTGAGTTTTGATCTTCAAAATAATCACAATTAAACAATTTTATTTTACATTTTTACAAATAGAGTTTTTAATTTTGAAAATTCACAATAGATATTATCCAAGCTATAAGTTTGAAAAAAAATTAATTTTGATGCTTAATTTCCATAATTTCTACAATTTGGGTAATTTTGAATTGAAACTTGACGTTTGATCTTCAAAATTATCAAAATTTGGGAATTTTTTAATCTTTATGTTGAGATTTTAATTCTAACTCTTAAGAATGGTAAATTTTTTAATTGCAAATCGCAAAAATGGATGATTTTGAATTTTATAAATTTAAAGTTAAAAATTATGCAAGTTTCAAGTTTTAAAACTGAAAATTCTAGAATTCGGATTTTTTACATTTGAAATTTCTTCAATTTAGAAAATTTAGAATTGAAAACTCTACACTTGATTTTCAAAATAATCAAAATTTTTAAATTATTATTTATACATTTTTAAAATTAAAGAGTTCAATTGTAATTCTTCAAAATTATAGAAATTTAATTTTTAAATCTTTAAAATTAAAGAATTTTCACAATTTTAAAATGGAAAATATTGTAATTTTGATGCTCTATTTCTGAAGTGGTTCCAAGTTGGATGATTCTAAATATAAACTTGACGTTTGATCTACAAAAGAAGCAAAATTCGAGAATTTTGAATTATAAATCTTTAAAATTGTAGTTTTTAAATTTTATAAATTTAATATGTATAATATGATTTGGAACATTTAGAATTGCAAACTTGACTTTTGATTTTTAAAAACATCCAAATTTTTGAATTTTTGAAATATTGAAAGGCTTTCGATTGTAACTTTGAATTTTAAATCTTTAAAATTGAAGAATTCATCATTTTTACGATTTACATTGGAAATTTCTTCAATTTAAAATATTGAAGATTCGAAATTTGACATTTATCTTAAAAATTATCAAAATTAATGAATTTTCCTTAAAATATCTTTAAAATTCGAGTTTTTAATTATTGATAATCTAAAAATAATGAAAAATATTAATAAACAATTTTAATAATTTAAAATATTTGAAATTAAAGAGTCTTTACATTTTGTAAATTTACAATAAACAATCCTTATTGTAACACTTCAAGATTATAGAACTGTGAAATTAAAGAGTTTTTAAGTTTTACAATATTTAAATAAAAATTTGACAACCAAAATAGGAAATATGTATAAAATAATATTTTGTTCAAACTTCTGATGGCTTGATTTTGATCTAAAAAATTTTAATTGATCACAAAACTTTAATGTTACTTTTTGAATTTTATATTCAATAAAAAAAGGAAAACTCCTATAACATGAATATTTGGTGAAAACTGACTTTTACAATCACCTGGTTTTCATTTTACGCAGTAAAATCATCTGATCGTCCTTTATCTACTAATGGAATTAACAATTCAGACAATTATAATCATAATGAGTAAAGTTATAAATAACCACTCAACAAGATTATTCTTGCATAAAGTAAATATATAAATCAAACAATATTGTTAATAAAATTGCACTAGAACAAAGGTTTTGTTTAAAATTTGTTTTTTATATTTTTTGACATATTTAGCAACAGCAGGAATAATTTGTACTAAAATTCGTCTAAATTTACCTTTATTCAATGTTTTTGACCTTCGATTTCAATGTTAACTAGCTGCAAAACAAATTATTTACGTAAAAACTGTCATACGCAGCATACGTTTTCATGTCACCCCGAAAAAACACAAAAAACGCACACGTAACAACATAACCTCACATGTGTGTAATTGGCATTTTATTACCGTTGGTCGATAACATTTTACATTTAATTTATCAAATTTAAATTACATTTATTAATTTAAAATTAATAAAATTTAAAAAAATTAATGTTGATTAACATAAATTCAAAAATTAAATTTTATTTTGACTGAGAAAAAAACCCAATGTTCAAACAGGTTTTTTAGGGTTGTAAAATTAAAAAAAATTTTAAATATTGAAGAATTTAAATAACATAT
>NC_046662.1:40115649-40127851 GCF_010883055.1 Belonocnema kinseyi | reverse complement strand
TTTTTGGTTGAAAAATTTATTATTATGTTTTTCTTTGATAATGTAACTTTGTTGGCTAACAATTTAATTATTTTCTATTAGGAAGGTAATTTTTTTGTTGAAAATTCAACAATTTTCTTATAATCGCACTCTTTATGATGAATTCTAAACGTGTTTGTTAAAAAATTGTATTTCTGCTAAAAATTCAACTACTTTCGTAGAAAACCCAGCTGTTTGGTGGAAAATTAGTATTTTTTAAATCAAGCTTCAACCATATTGTTGAAAATTTAACAATTTTGTTAAAAAAATCATCTTTTTTGTTAAAAACTCAACGAATTTGTTGAAAAAAATATTGTTGGATTGAAAAATCAACTATCTTAGTAGAAAATTCAACTCTTTGTTTTAAAATTACTTTTTTTTCTAATTCAGCTGCTTGATAGAAAATTAAACTGTTTTAAATCAGGATTCAAACTTTATTTTTTTGAAAAATCAACAATTTTGTTAAAAAGACATCCTTTTTGTGAAACACTCAACGGAGTTGTTGAAAAAATTCTTGATGGATTAAAAAATCAACCATTTTAGTAGAAAACTCATCTGTTTGGTGGAAAATCAATCTATTTTAATTAGGTTTCAACTATATTGTTAAAAATTTTAACATTGTTTAAAAAGTCATTCTTTTTGTTGAAAACTCAAAGGGGTTGTTGAAAAACAAAATTATTGAAAATTTAATTATTTTAGTGAAAAATGCAACTCTTAGGTTGAAAATGACCTTCTTTTATTGAAAATTCAACTGTTTGGTGGAAAATTAAACGTTTTCAGTTCAAGATTCAACTATTTTGTTAATAAATTTTGTTGTTGTTGAAAATTCAACTATTTTAGTAGTAAATTTAGTTAATTGTTTGAAAAATATCAACTTTGTTTGTTCAAAATTCAGCTGCTTGATGGTAAATTAATCTGTTTTAACCCAGGATTCAACAACTTTGTTCAGAATTCAACAATTTTGTTGAAAATAGATCCTTTTTGTTAAAAACTCAGCGCGTTTATTAAACAAATTTCTTTGGATTGAAAATTCAACTATTTTGCTGAAAATTGCCTTTTTTTTTGCTGAAAATTAAAGTTTTTGGTGGCAAACAAATCTTTTTTAGTTCAGGATTCAATTATTTTTATTAACAAATTTTTTGTTTGAAAAATCTATTTTAGTAGTAATGTTAGGTAATTGGTTGAAACCGAACTTTTTTCTTGAAATTTCAGCTGCTTGATTGTAGATTAAAATGTTTTAAATCAGGATTCAAACTTTTTTTCAAAATACAACAATTTTAGTAGTAAATTCCGTTATTTGGCTAAAATTGAACTTTTTTAAAGTGAAAATTCAGCTATTTGGTGAAAACTTAATCTGTTTTAAATTAGGGTTCAACCGTTTTGTTAAAAATTTAACCATTTTATTGAAGCCATCCTTTTTGTTAGAAACTCAACAGGGTTTGTTAAAAAATTTTGGATTGAAAATTCAACTATCTTAGTAGAAAATGTTGCTAATTGGTTAAAAATTAACTCTTTTTTTTATTTTCAGCTACACAATGGGAAATTAATCTCTTTTAAATCAGGATTCAACCATTTTGTTGAAAAGACATTCTTTATGTTGAAAACTCAACGGATTTTATTGAAAAAATTCTGGATGTATTTAAAATTCAACTATTTCAGTAGAAATTCAGCTATTTGGTGGAAAATTAATTGGTTTTAAATCTGGAACCAATTACTTTATTCATTAAAAATTGAAAAAATTTGTTAAAAAAACATCCTTTATGTTAAAACCTCAATGGCTTTGTTGACAAAAAATGTTTGTTGGATTGAAAATTCAACTATCTTGATAAAAAAAATCAGCTATTTTGTTGCTAATTACGTTTTTTGTTGAAAATTTAACTGTTTGGTGAAAAATTAACCTTTTTTAGTTCGAGATTCAATTATTTTTTTCAAGAATCAACTGTTTTATTAGAAAATTCAGCTATTTGGTTGCTGAAAATTATCCTTTTGGTGTTGAAAATTCAGCTGCTAAGTATTAAAAGAAATCATATTGAATTGATGATAATGTGAAATCTTGGTAGATTTCTGAAACTTCGGCCTAATGAAACGTTTTATTGTGTTAGTGAAACGTTTCATAAACATCTTGTTTTTTTTAGGATCCTATATTTGAATTTCGCGGGCCAATCATCTAGTGGACGTTATCACGAAAAAGTACCTCGCGTCGTCTGCTACACTTTGTCATGTCATGATTGATACAGTTGTATTCATGGCTCAAAATATTTTGATTACGAGAGGAATTCGAAGAATTTTTTATGAACCAGTGCACAATTTTTGACAAGTTTAAAAGCGAAGAACTCGAGCAAAGAAAAGCCTTTACAAAATTCATATTTTTGTATAGAAATGATTGAAACTCAGTGATGGATAGGCGTTATCTTTATGGAACATAACCTCAAACTTTCGTTGCGGTTTTGAAAAGTTGGATTATTATGCTGGAATTTTGATATAATTTAAATAAAGGATGAGCGATGCGTACCAGAAGTCTGCTATTGTTCCTTATTTGCATCGTAGGGAGCAGTATCATTTTTATCGCTTTCAGCAATCAACGACCATCCATTCAGACTTTAGTGACAGAGACTCACAAACAATTACGAAACTTCCAGGTAGGCTTATTGTTAAAGATAACCGTGTTGGGTAAATTACTTTTTTTTAGTAACTAGTTACAGTTATTTAGCGAAAAAAGGTGACTGCAGGGAGTTCAGCGAATTTTTAAACCTGGAAATCTCCTTGAATTTTTCACGAGAACCTTGAATTTAAACTGTTTTACTTTCTAAACAGTTTATTGAAATCTAGAGTGATTTAATTCTTTTAATTTGTTATGAAATAAACATCTTGTTTAGAGGAAATCTTTTCACTTAAAAGTTTTTCTTTATCGAGATATGATTTATCTTTTGTACAGTACATTATAAGTAAGAGACCGTACTTAAATTAATTTAACTTTCAGCGCCAAAGAAACCTGGTGAGTGAAAAACGAACCTAGCCAACAGCAATTTTCTAAAAAGTCAGGGGTTTAAAAAAAAAATCTTGCAAAAATCAGGGAATTTTTATAACTTTAAATAACTGTCAAGCAGAATAAATTAAAAATTTTTTTCTCCGTGTATAAAAAATTCTAGGTTAAAAAATTTACAAGTTTAAGATTCTGGTATTTAATTATTTAATAATTGTCCGGGAAAATAAAAAATTGATCAGAGAAAAATTGGAGTTTATTTAAATTTAAGTTTGGCGGTAACTCTGATATAATATTCTTATTAGTCATTTCTTTGCCTTTTGTTTATATTTTTTTCCAGTTGCTTCCTCCTGCAGATTATCATTTAAAATTTAACAAATTTAAATTAGATTAAAATTAAATTTAAAATCCTATTTAACACCCAATATTCTAATGTATATAATTCCTGAAAATGAAACCAAGATTTCAACGACAAAATTTGGACAACCACCATAAAATGCTCCTATTATAATTGCAAAAAGATCCTCCTAAAAAAATTTTGAATAAAAAAAAGGACAAGGAAAAATAAGAAAAAAAAGAGAATAATTTTTACTTATTTATTTTTATCGAAAAATTTTTTTTAAGGAGGGTCTTTTTTAAATTGCAATAGGAGCATTTTATGATGTTTTTTTTTTTTAATTTAATCGTTGAATTCTTGGTTTTATTTTCTGGAATTCTATACGGTAATTATCTTTTTATTTATAAATTTTTGTTAATTAAAAATTTTGCTAAAAAGTCATCTCTTTTGGTCTATTTTAGTAAAACTTTCATGTTTGTTACGTGAAAATGAAACTATTCGGTTAAAAAATTAACTATTTTGTAGAAAATTTACTCGTTTGGAATTCATATGTTGATGTTGAAAATTCAAATGCAATCGTTTTTTGATGAAAAATCAACTCTTTTTTTGAAATGTTAACTGTTTTCTTCAAAAATGTATTTTTTTTTTTTTTAGTAGAAATTTGATCTTTCTATATTTTCAAGTTGAAAAATCAAATGAAAATCTTTTTTGGATGAAATTCAAAATTTTTGTTTGGAAAATTAGTCCTTTTGATTTAAAAATTCATCTGTTTGTATTAGTAATTTCATCTTTCTTGAATAAAAATGCAACAGGTTGATAGAAAATTAATTTTATTTGCTTGAGGATTTTACTATTTGGTTTCAAAATTTTATTTGCATCGCACTGTTAAGAAATCATTTTTAATTGAAGATTCATACTTTTAGTTGAAAATTCATTTTTTTTTTTTTTGTTGAAAGTTGAACTAGTTTGTTGAAAACTGATTTTTCATAATTGAAAATTCAAGGGCGTGGGTAAAAGTTGAACTTTGATTGAAATTTGAACTATTTTGTAGATTTAAAATATTTTTAACGATTTTAAAGCGTTTTAAAAAATTTCGAAAAATTTTTCAAATATTTAATGATTCTAAATTAATACAAATATTTCAAATATTTCTTTAAATATTAAAAAAGATTTCATAAATATTTCAAGGTTTTCAAATATTTTCCCAAAATTTTAGAAGATTTCACAAAAATTTAGAACATTTTTCTGATTTTCAGAATAAATACAAAAGATTTCACAAATATTACAAAGATTTTAAAAAGGGTACAGTACACCATATTTCAAAGATTTCAAAACATTCAAAAGATTTTAAAGGATTTCAAATTTTTTTAGAAGATTTCAAAGGATTTCACAAATTTTTTAGCAGAAAATTAAATTATTTGGGTGCAAGTTGAATATTATTATCAGAAAATCATTTTTTTGTTTTTGAAAATTCTTCCTTTCAGTTGAAAATTCTTGTTTTTTGGTTCAGATTTTTTTTTATTTTTGGTTGAAAATTCATCACATTGATTGAAAATTTAACTGCTTTGTTGAAATCTAATTTTTTATTGACAAATTAATTTTTATGAACTAATGCAACTATTTAATTTCTTGCTGAAAATTGATTTCTTTTTTTAAATTGAAAATTCAACTACGTGAGTAAAAGTTGAACCACTTGGTTAAACATTTTTTTAGTTTTATCTCTTTGATTGAAAATTTAACTATTTTGTTGAAAATATAATTTATTTATTCAAAATTAATTTTTAACCTGAAAATGTGACTTTTAAAATTTTTTTAAATTGATCTTTTGTAGTTAAAAATTTGTTTTTATTAGCATAAAATAAATCTTTGTAGTGTAATTTTTCTCCTTTATAATTAAAACTGCAACAAAAGTGTTTAGTTGGAAATAAACTTTTTTTACTAGAAAATTTTAATTCTGGGTGGAAACCAAAACTACTTTGTTAAACATTCTTTTTTTTTCGTTGAAGATTTATCATTTTATTTAAAAATTTATCTCTAGTTTAAAATGAAATTATTTTTTCGAAAATTCGTCTCTTTGGTAAAAAATGAATATTAGTTTGTTGAAAATTCGAATGTTTTTGCAGAATTTGTTGTTGTTAAAAGTTTACCTAATTTCTTAAACATTCATTCTTTGGTTGCAGAATTGCAGATTCATCATTTAAGTTGAAAATTTATCTCTTGTAGAACATTCAACTATTTATTTGTCATTTTTAAAAATAAAAAATTATTTCTCTTAGTTGAAAATTTAACTACTTATTTGAAAGTGTATGTATTTTGTTAAAAACTTGTCTCTTTTGGTAGATAATTATTTTTTGTGTTAGAAAATTCATCGTTTTGGTTAAAAACGTAATTATTTTTTTGAAAATTCAATTCTTTAGTTGAAAATTAAACTATTTTGTTGAAACTTCGTTTTTTGTTTGTTTGTTCAAATATCAATTGTTTAATTTTTCGTTGAGAATTCGTCTTTTGGTCGAAAATTCTGATTTCGGTTTTGAAAATTCGACTGTTTTTGGTTGAAGTTTCATATTTTTTTATTCAAAATAAGACTATCTGCTTGAAATTCATGTTCTTAAGTAGAAGATTCAAGTATTTTTTCAAAAAATTCATCCGTTTTTGCTGAAAATTCAAATGTTTTGTCAAACATTCGTCTATTTGGACAGAAAATTCGTTCTTTTGGATTTAAAATTCCCCCTTTGTTAAAATTAATCTGTCTTCTGAAAAAATAAAGTATTTCGTTGGGAGTGCAACTTTTTTGGTTGAGAATTTTTTCTGTTTAAAATCCGATCATTTGGTTGAAAATTTAACTATTTTGTTGAAAATTCGATTTTTGGTTTGTTGAAATATCAACTATTTAATTTTTCATTGAGAATTCGTATTTTGGTCGAAAATTCCGGTTTCCTTTTTGAAAATGCAACTGTTTTTGGTTGAAGTTGAATATTTTTTGTTTCAAAATAAGACTATTTGATTGAAAATTCATGTTTTTAATTAGAAGATTCAAATTTTTTCGAAAAAATCATCCTTTTTTATTGAAAACTCAACTGTTTTCTCGAGCGTTCCTCTATTTTTACAGAAAATTCATCCTTTTGAATTTAAATTTCACCCTTTTTGGTAAAAATTAAACTGTCTTCTGAAAAATGTAATTATTTTGTTAGAAGTGCAACTTTTTGGCCGTGGAATAATTTTTTCTGTTTAAAATTCCATCATTTGGTTGAAAATTTAACTATTATGTTGAAAATTCGTTTTCTTTGTTTGTTTGAAGTTCAATATTTTTGTTTCAAAATAAGACTATCTGTTTGAAAATTCATGTTTTCAATTGAAAAATTCAAGTATTTAATGAAAAAAAACCATCAATTTTTGCTGAAAATTCAAATCCGTTCTTTTGGATTTAAAATTCCCCCTTTTTTAAATTAATATGTCTTCTGAAAAATTAAATTATTTCGTTAAACATTCAATTTATTTGTCGTCAGTTGTCATAATATCAACAGTAAACAATTATGGGATTTTCATGTATACATTCAACTATTGAGTTTACTATTTTTTTACTGAATAATAATTTTGTTTAGTTGAAAGTTCAACTACTTATTTAAAAATTTATGTTTTTTGTTAAAACCATTTATTTTTTGGTAGGAAATTATTTTTTGTGTTAGAAAATTCTTCGTTTTGGTTAAAAATGTAACTATTTTGTTGAAAATGCAATTCTTTGATTGAAAATTTAACTATTTTGTTGAAAATTCGCTTTTTGGTTTGTTAAAATATCAACTTTTTAATTTTTCGATGATTATTCGTATTTTCGTCGAAAATTCCGATTTTGTTTTGAAAATTCCACTTTTTTTGGTTGAAGTTGAATATTTTTTTGTTTTAAAATAAGACTCATCTGCTGGGAAATTTATGTTTGTAATTAGAAAATTGAAGTATTTTGTTAAAAAAATGATCCCTTTTTTGCTGAAAATTCAAATGTTTTATTAAACATTCGTCTGTTCGGACATAAAATTCGTTCTTTTGGATTTAAAATTAATCTGTGTTCTGAAAAATTCAATTATTTTGTTGGGAGTGCAAGTTTTTTGGTTTAATTTTTTCTGTTTAAAATTCGATCATTTGGTTTAAATTTTAACAATGTGGTTAAAAATTCAACTTAATTGTCGACAGTTGTCATAATATCAACAGCACAAAATTATGGGATTTTCATTTATATATTCAACTATTTAGTTGACATTTTTTTTTACATACACAATGATTTTTGTGTAATATAAACAATTTTTTTTATGTTAATATTGACACTATTTTGAACTTTTAAAATGAGTCAGATGCCTGTTATAGAATGTAATGTTGAAAATTGGATACCTACTGTTAAAGACCTCGCTGAAGTTTGCAACGCTTTAAACAAACGAATTTACAAGCAATATCTTTAGCGCAAGACCTAAAATTTGAAAGTTGTAAATAGATCTATTTGATGACCTCCGGAACACACCCCAATTCAACCCTTAAGAATTGAAAAAGATTTGTTAAATTTCCAAATTAAATCCACAAGATGCCGCACTCCTACCTTTTCCGGAATACACCCCTTTTCAACCCCTACGATCATGAAAAAAAGAAATTTTTTTTTAAAAATCCCCTAAATTCCAGACCTAAAATGTTATGCTTCAGAATAGTTCAAGTTGATGCTTTAAAACAATGAAAAAGTTGCGTTCCCCCAGCTCATACGGAACACCCTTGTTTTCAACCCCTAACATAATGAGAAACTGAAAAAAAATTTTTTAATCCCCTAACATCCAGACCTAAAATCGTATGTTTCAGAATGGTTCCATTCGATTTTAAAAGATACCAAGAAAGTTTCTTGCCCCTATCTCATCCGGAACACCCTCTTTTTCAACCCCTAACATAATGAAAAATCGGAAAAAATCCCCTGACATCCAGATCTAAAATGTTCTGCTACAGAATGGTTCCATTTGATGTCCAAAGATACTAAAAAAAGTTTCATTCCCCTATTCGGTCCGGAACACCTTCGTTTTCAACCCCTAACATAATGAGAAACTGAAAAAATTCTAAAAAATCCCCTAACATCCAGACCTAAACTTTTATGCTTCAGAATGGTTCCATTTGATGTTAAGGTTTTTTCAAATTTATTTCGATTTTTTATAATCTTGAGGGTTGAAAACGAGGATGTTCCCGAAAAGATAGGGGAATTAAATTTTTTTTAGTATCTTTTAAAATGAAATGGAACCATTCTGAAGAATACAATTTTAGGTCTGAATGTCAGGGGATTTTCTAAGTATTTTTTTCAGCTTTTCATTATTTTAGGGGTTTGAAACGAGGGTGTTCCAGACGAGATAGGAGAATAAAACTTTTTTTAGTATCTTTTAAGGTCAAATGGAACCATTCTAAGTCATCAAATTTTAGGTCTCGATGTTAGGGGATTTTTTCAGATTTTTCATTATATTAGGGGTTGAAAGTGAAGGTGTTCCGGATAATATAGGGGAATAAAACTTTTTTTAGTATTTTTTAAAATAAAATGGAACCATTCTGAAGCATAACACTTTGGGTCTAAATGTTAGGAGATTAAAAAAAATTTGTTTTTCAGTTTTTAATGATTTTAGGGGTTGAAACGAGGGTGTTCCGGCCGATATAGGGGAATGAAACTTTTTTTATTGTCTTAGAGCATCAACTTTAACTATTCTGAAGCATAACATTTTCGGTCTATAAGTTAGGGGATTTTTTTCTATTTTTCATGATCGTAGGGGTGAAAAACGAGGGTGTTCCGGAAGAGATAGTGAAATGAAACTTTTTTTAGTATCTTTGGACATTAAATGGAACCATTTTGAAGCTGAAAATTTTAGGGCTGGGTGTTGGATAATTAATTATGATTTTTTTATTTTTAGGATTTGAGAAGGGGTGTGTTCGGGAAAAGTTAGGGGTGCGGTACCTTGTAGATTTTTCACCCTTTAACGTCACATGGACACTTTTCGGATGTACCTTCTTCGAGCTTATTTTTCATCATGAAAAAGCTGAATCCAAATTGTATGAAAGTTGCATTTTTAAACATTTTTTTGCAAAACAAATTAAGAAACGCAAAATTTTTAGTCTTATTTTTTTTCAATCCAGATTTTGACCATCTTATCGTTATATTTTTCGTCTATAAATAATGCTTATCTCGTCCATGATTGTTGTTTTTTCGAACTATGTGCTTGTTTTTTTTACTACTGTGGTTTATATTTGTAAAAACATGGCCGAAGCAATAACACATCCTTGCAAATTTTGAAGTACCCCAAATGTTTGATTAGATCGTGCTTTTTACAACTAACATGCAAGATATACATGGTTTTCGACATTTTTTTGGATGCTAATTATGGATTTGTTTATATTTTTGCAAGATTAATTTATTTAAACAATTGGTTTAAACAAATATTTCAAAAAATTTAATTTTTGCAAAATTGCAATCAGAATTGTAATCTACGGAAAAATACATATAAAACATGTATAATCGATACCCATTGTTTCAATAATTATACATAATTACACATTGTTTCCAAGGTTTTTGCAGTCGACGATCACGAATTTCATATTATTTTATGCGAAAAATCTTTTTTTATACAATTTGTTTAAACAAATTTGAAAAAAATTGGATTTTTTCGAGGTTAATGCCAGACTTATAAATTATCTGGAAGGAAGTGTGTAAAATATTTATTTATCTATGTCTCAGGAAATTATTTGGTCAAGTCAAAATGGTAGCCGATAGGTATTTTCTGTAGTTCTTTCGTGAATTATAATTGTGAGAACGATTTCGAAAGATTTTGATTTATTTTTCAAAATTTGTTTAAATTCTTAAAAAAAGATTTTTTGCATAAAATAAAATGAAATTCGTGATCACTGTCCGCAAAAACTTTGGAAACCATATGTAACATGCATATTAAATATAAAAGTAGAATATTTCGTTTTTTGTTATTAATCTTGTATAATTATTAAAACAATGGATATCGATTATACATATTTCAGACGTATTTTTTCCGTAGATTACAATTGTGATTGCAATTTTGCAACAATTTGATTTTTTTTGACAAATCTGTTCAAGCAAATTACTTGAATAAACTAATTTTGTAAAAATAATAACAAATTCGTAATCAGCATCCAAAAAAATGTCGAAAACCATGTATATCTTGCATGTTGGTGGTAAAGAGGAGGCTCTAATAAAAGATTTGGGGTACTTCAAAATTTGCAAAAATTTCTTATTGCTTCGGCCACGTTTTTCCAATAATAAACCACAGTTTCAAATGTTAGGTGTCGCGCAAACATTTTTTGCTGGAAATCTTTTTTTTTTAAACGTTGCAAACTTCAGCGAGAGCTATGTAAACCTGACGGAACCAAGTCATCAAATCACAATGTCTTCTATTTCATAATTAAGGGCTCATTTAGGGATAATTTAATGCCCCATTGCCGAATTTTCGGCTCTTCATTTTTTTTAAATATGCATGGTTCTGCCAGCTTTACTTCAAGCCAGCAGCACCACTCAAGGAATCAGCTAAAAATGATTATATCAAATTGCCCTTTTTACAGGAATTTCCGGCTTATTTCCGGCTCGCGTTATCCTTTTAAACCACTGTCCTACCTTCAAAATTAAAAAAGGGCCGCGAAGGACAAAAGGTCAAAAACTTAATATTCGATTTCTTCCTAACATTAATAAGGGCCTATTTAGGGCTCACTTTCTATCCAACTATGGATTTTACTACTTAGCCCTTTTTATAAAATATTCCACAGTGCTCTCAGCTTTTCTTCAAACTAGCAGCACCATTTGAGGAATCGGTCAAAAAATGATTATATCGAATTCCATTCTTCACAGGAATTTCCGGCTCATTTCCGGCTCGAGATATCCCTTCAAACCACTGTCTTACCTTTAAAATTAAAAAAGGGCCACGAAGGGCACAGGAACAAAGTATACATTTTTTAATGCTCTTCCCAGCATTAATAAGGGACTATTTAGGACTCACTTTCTATTTAACTATGGATTTTACTAGTTAACCCTTTTTATCAAATATGCCACAGTGCTCCCAGCTTTACTTCAAACCAGCAGCACCATTCGAGGAATCTGTCAAAAAATGATTATATGATTACATATTGTTCCACTATACTTTTACATCTTCAGATTGTCATATTTCTTTCTTATTATTTATACAGTACATTCCTTTGATGAAAATTCTAACAATAATAATCTACTTGATCTATTTGTTATTATTTACGAGGTGCTTTATACTTATTCTAATTTTGAACTTTTAGAAC
Source organism: Belonocnema kinseyi (assembly GCF_010883055.1). NCBI lineage: Eukaryota > Metazoa > Arthropoda > Insecta > Hymenoptera > Cynipidae > Belonocnema > Belonocnema kinseyi. The sequence goes on along the minus strand of NC_046662.1, from coordinate 40,116,206 downwards.
CCAATTTTAGATTCTTGTAATCGTGAAAATCCATAGGATCGAAGGCTCATTTAGGACTCTAGGACTATTGTAATCAAAATTAACAAGAGAAATTTTTTTTAAACAAACCTTCCAAAAACGAAATAATTTCAGGTTCATTTAAGGCTCCTGCAATATTGTCGGCCGGAAGTTCTTTCCTCTTGCATAAATTAGGGCTCATTATGGACTTATTTGAGTCTGTGGTCCCAAATTTAAGAATTTATAAAAAAACATTTCTGTGTTGAATTGTTTTCACAGGCTTATACTGCCCAACATGTCGAAGGCATTTTTGGTTAGAGTTGGATTTTTTATTTGATCATTTTGCACGGGGCTGTCCCGGTATATATCATCAGTCACGAACGCATTTTTATAATGCAATCAAGTGATCTGATGAGAGCAGTCTGCCCGGAAATATTAGACAAAGCCTTGTTTTTACTCCATCATTGACGGACTGGGTTGCAGTCAAGTACACGATGGAGGGACCTACAGCTTAAGGTGGGTTCCGAACCACCAGAACCTCGAGCCACCACCGAGGCTCT
>NC_046662.1:40106821-40115549 GCF_010883055.1 Belonocnema kinseyi | reverse complement strand
AGCAGTCTGCCCAGACATATCGGACAAAGCCTGGTTTTTACCCCATCATTGACGGACTGGGTTGCAGTCAAGTACACGATGGAGGGACCTACAGCTTAAGGTTGGTTCCGAACCACCAGAACCTCGGTAAAGGTACATTGAAAAATTTCTAGAGGTACCGGCTCAGGGATCGAACTCCGGACCTCTGAGGTGAAGTCTGAGTGTCTAACCAACCGAGGCTCTTTTGTTATTATCTTTTTAGCTCTATTATTATTATTATTATTATTATTATTATTCTAAACAATGGAGACATAATTTGGGACTACGGGCAAAAATTAGTCCATAATGAGCCCTAAATTATTCCAGGGTAAACAATGGATTTAATTGTTTCCTTCAAGTATTTTTGCAACGTTTAGATGCCCCAATACCATATATAAGAAAAAAAGGGCAACAGAAAAATCTGACTGCTTCCATTCAACAATATTTTAGAAGCCCTAAATGAGCCTCAAATTATTCAAGGGAAATAAAATTTTAAAATACCATCAATTATGAAAAAAGTCAATTATATTTTTGATTTTGACTTTTGAAGGACAAGTATTTAACAGAAAAATTTGCATGATCAATTGAAAGGGCGTGAACGCCCAAAATGAAATTGTAAAAAAATTGATTTTATTGATATTGACAGAGGTATAAATCAGCGGTGGTTCGAAGGGAGATCTCGAGCCGGAAATGAGCCAGAAATTCTTGTGAAGAGTGGAATTCGATATAATCATTTTTTGACCGATTCCTCAACTGGTGCTGCTGGTTTGAAGAAAATCTGAGAGCACTGTGGAATATTTTATAAAAAGGGCTAAGTAGTAAAATCCATAGTTGGATAGAAAGTGAGCCCTAAATAGGCCCTTATTAATTTTAGGAAAAAAAATCGAATATTAAGTTTTTGGCCCTTTGCCCTTCGCGGCCCCTTTTTAATTTTGAAGGTAGGAGAGTGGTTTAAAGGGATACCTCGAGCCGGAAATGAGCCGGAAATTCCTGTAAAAAGGGCAATTTGATATAATCATTTTTGACTGATTCCTTGAGTGGTGCTGCTGGCTTGAAATAAAGCTGGTAGAACCATGCATATTTAAAAAAAAATAAAGAGCCGAAAATTCGGCAATGGGGCATAAAATTAGCCCTAAATGAGCCCTTATTTATGAAGTAGGAGACATTATGATTTGATGACTTGGTTCTGTCAGGTTTACATAGCTTACAGTGAGGTTGTTAAAGTGACCAATATTATTTATTTTCTTACAGGAGAACTTAAAAGATGTCGAAGAAAAGCGTTTGGTTACAGGCTCAAAATACCTCGCTCTCCTCGGCCTTGATGGAAAAACAAACACGACGCCTCTAATTCCAAAATCGCAGAATATCACTGTGGTGTCCTTGCTCAGGCCTGGAAACGAGCAGAATATTTATGGGTTTGTTAAAAATATTTCTCATTTTCTGCCAAACAACAGCATTATCGTTTACAGCATTGGATTAAACGATGACACTCTGCAAGCTGCACACTCAGTTTGCAACTCTAGTAAATGCAATGTGATTCAGTTTGATTTGAGTCCTTTTCCTGCTCACGCTGAAGACGATAGACTACACGTATATAGACCTCTAGTGATTCAGGTAACTATCCTACATTTTTAAATCTAAAATTTAAAAATAAAATCTTACACTTTTTTAATTCTGCTTTTTTGATATCTGCTTTATTAGAAATACAAATTTTCGGTAGGACTGAATCCATTTCAAATTAGGCTGGTTCTATTTTTTGAAGTCGCAAAATATTTCAGGGATAGGTTGACCAGATGGCCTGATCAGAAAAACTGGGAAATAACGGTGAATTTATTTTTTGACCGGGAATTATAAAAATATTTTTGAAAATAAATCTGTAATTCGAAAATCTTTCACTTTGAAAATTTTCAATTTTATGTTTTAATTTTTAGGTGTACATTTTAATTTGAAGTATTTTAAAATAAAGTTTTGAAAAAATTACGCAAATTAAAAAGTGAAAGCTTTTGAAATCGAAGATTTTCGATAAAAAACATTTTTAGTAGATCAGCTGAATATAAATCAATTAATGATCTTTAAAATTGAGATGTAATTTATGGATTTAAAAGTGATTAGTAATTGATTTTACAAGACAATTCGGAATCAGTTCAAATTTTAAGAACAGTTTTTAAATAACTTAAATATTATATGTTCAAATTAAAGGCGCAGGGTGGCGGCTGGAACGGGAAAGCGGGAAATGACCGGGATTATTATGAGACCGAGAAATGACCGTGAATTTATTTTTTGACCAGGAGTTTTACAAATTTGTAGACAAAAATCCGTCCAACTTAGATTTCAACCGTTTTTTAAACAATTAGTTAAATTGTGATCTTTTTCAATCATGATAGCGTTCCATTTATAATGCGTATTTGAATTAAAAGAATTTCGAAATGCTGTTTTAAAGACTTAAGCAATTAAAAATTAGAACCGTTTAAAATCGAAGATTTTTGATAACAAACATTTTCAGTTGATCATTTGTGAATATGAATTAAATTATGATTTTCAAATTTGAATTGCACTCTAAAATTTTAAAAATAACTAATAATTGTTTGTAAAAAACGATTTAGCGTCAGTTCAGAATTTTAGAACTTCCAGATTTTAACTTTAAAAATTAAACTGTTTCAATTGGAAAGTCTTAAGCAAATGTAAACTACCCTATTGAAACTTTATAAACTATTTTTAATTTTAAAATAACTTTTAAATAATATATTTATGATTAAATGCTTTTATTAAATTTCAGCCTAAAATAATCCATATTTAAACTACGTAATTTACAATTTTTCAATTAAAAAAAAGAACAGTTACTTAATATTTAAAAATATCTGACTGTACATTTCAAATCAGTAAATATAATTAAAATACTCAAAACGGAACAAAAAACTAAACTTTGAAAATTACAATTTTAATTGTTATATTTAAAAACATTAAATTTGTAAACCAACTTCTTAAATTTTGATGTATAAATAACAATTAAACACCTTTTATTCTTGGAAAAATTCGAGACAATTTGAAACCGAATATAGATTTTGGCAGATTTCGAACATGAAATTTAGTAGCTTTTTAATAATAACATTTTTTAAGATTGCTAGGAAAATTGCAAATTATTTTTTTTTTGTAAGTATTTGAAATTGGAATAATTTTAAAAGATATTTAGTAGTTACAAAAAACTTTTAATAATATTTTTTAATTTACAAACATTCGCAACAACATGTAGATGTTTCAAGATCTTGAAATAGAATTTCAAAGCATTTTAAGGATTTTAAAATTGTTTAAAATAAAAATAATTTAACATAATTTAAACAGAGATTTTTCAATCTTTTTACGAATTTGTAGTTGGAACAATAATTTATTCAGAATAATAACCGGGAATTTCAAATTTTAACAAATTCCGAGCTAGCACTAAAAATTTTCGAAAAGGAAAGAAATTTTAAAGTGGAACAGGAAATTTTTCCAAAGAATTAGAATTCTGAGTTGAAGCAGAGAATTTTCAAATTTCTACTAATTCTTAATTGAAACTGGTATTTAAAGTAAAATTATAAAATTTTGATGTATAAATAACAATTGAACACCTATTATTCTTAGAAAAAATTCGAGTAAGTTGAAGAGATATCTAGAAGTTTTAAAAATATTCAAAATCAATTAAGAATTTTAAATTACTTCAAAAGAATTAAAAATATTTCCTCAAGATTACTAGGAAAATTGAAAATGATTTTTTTTATAATTTTAAATTATTTTGAAGGACATTTTTTTAATTTGGCAGAATTTTAAAAACAATTTTAGGAAGAATTTGATTAATTTTAAAAGATGTTAAGAAGTTTTGAAAAAATTCAAAAATAATCATTCAACATTTAATGTTTTTAGCTTAAAAATGCGTAAAATTATATAATTTTGAACATTTTTTTAATTCATTGCTTGATTCTTCAATTTATAGAATTGCAAATTATAACATGGATTTATATTTTTGGAACTGAATATGCATTGAGCATTTGAATATAACAATTTTGAATTTAAACAAATTTTAACTTCTATTATAAAACTTTAAAATTCGAGAGTTCCACTTTGAGTGCTTTAATTTGTAGCTCAGTCTTTTTATTACATTCAAGATTAATTTTCTACCAAAAAAGAAGAATTTTGAACAAAATAGTACATAAATTATCAACTAAAAAAGATCAATTTTTAACTCAAAATGAAGCAGCTATATTTAAAGTGGAAAAATGAATTTTTAACGATAAAAAAGGAATTTTCGACAAAATAGTTCAACTTTCAACTTAAGAAATGACTTTTTAAATAAAAACATGAATTTTTTACCAAAAAGATTAATATTTTAACACAAAAGAATGAAAAAGAAAGCACGAATTAAAAAAAATTGAATTTTCAACTAAACACGGATTAATTAAGTTGTCAGTTTACAAAATGGATTTCGATCCCAAAAAGAAGGACTTTTTAAGAAAGTAGTTACATTTTTAACCAGAGAAATTATTTTTTTAACTATAGTCATGAATCTTGAATAAAAAATGAATTTTAAACTAAATAGTTAAATCTGCGACCATAAAGGTAAATTTTCTACCAAAAAATACGAATTTTTAACAAAATAGTTAGATTTTAAATCAAATAAATTAATTTTCAACCAAAAAGATTAATATTCTACCACAAAATATGGATTTTCAACAAAATGGATGAATTTTGAACCAAATATTTGAATTTATGACTAGAAAGATGAATTTTCAACCAAATACGGAGTATTTAAGTTTTCAGTTTAAAAAAAAATGTTTTTTCGAATATAATGATGAATCTTCCATAGAGTAATTAATTTTGTACTAAGTAGTTGAATTTTCGACCAAAAAGGTAAATTTACAACCATAAGGATTTTTTTTCTCCCGAAGATGACGAATTTTCAAGTGAAAAGGACAAATATTAAACCAAAAATTAAATATTTATAATTACAGTTGAAAAAATTAATTTTTCATAATAAAAAAAACCCGAATTTTTAACCAAGAAAATTAATTTTATACGACAAAAGACGAATTTTCAATAAAATACAAAAGTTTTCAACTATTGAAGTTAAATTTTCAACAAAACGCGGTGTAGTTAAATTTTCAGTTTAAAAAATTAATTATTAATGAACAAAATAGAATTTTCAACAAAACGGTTATATTTTTAACCAAAGAAATGAATTAAGTATAATTATGAGCCTTCAATAAAAAGAGTGAATTTTGAACCAAATAGTTCGATTTTCAAATACCATAAAAGTCAATTTTCTAACAAAAAAAAAGAAACCAAAAAACAAGGTATTTTTAACTAAAAACGATCAATTTACAAAAAAATAGTAGCATTTTCAACCAAAAAAGATGAAGTATTCACGACAACCAAGAGAGATTTTTCAATCAATAAAGAAAAAAATTGTATTTAAAATGTATAATTTTCATGCCAAAAAGACAAAATTTCGACAAGACAGTTTCATATCTAAACCGGAATCATGAACTATTAACTATTTGGTTAAAAATTCGTCGTTTCGCTAGAAAGTTAATCCTCTTGGTTTAAAATTCAACTATTTGATTGAAAATTACTGTACTTTGTTGAAATTTTGTCCTTTTTTTGTAGAAATTTAATCGTTCTGGTTAAAAGTGCAACTATTTGGTTGAATGATAATCTGTTTAATAGCAGGTTCAACGGTTTGGTTAAAAATGTATCTTTTTTGAATGAATTCAACTGTTCTAAATAAAAAATTTTAATCTTTTTTAGTTGAAAATTCAACTATTTTTCATTTAAAGTACAAATATTTTTGGTTGAAATATTAACTATTATATTTTTCGTGGAAAAGTTAATTTTTTAAGTGAATATATAAGATTTCCTTGAAAATTCAACTATTTTGTTAAAAAATAAATTTTGGGTTGAAAATTTATATTTACGTGTTGAAAATTCTTATTTAAGGATTGAACATTCAACTGTTTTGTAGAAGACTTGTATTTTTGCCTGAAAAAATTAATGATTTTAAGAAAATTCAACTCTATTTGTAGAAAGTTAGTTTTAAAAAAAAATTTCATGAAACTTCAGATATTTCTTTTTGTTACAAATTTATATTTTTAAGTTTAACAATTCATCTATTCGATAAAAAATTTAATTTGTTGAAAGTTTGTCTTTTTTTGTAGAAAATTAAGCTTTTTATTTTAAAATTGGTCTTTTTGATAGAAAATGAATCTTTTTTGTTAAAAATTCAACTATGAGTTAGAAAATTCAACTGTTTTGTAGAAGGCTTATCTTTTTAATTAAAAACGGTTTGGTTGAAAATGAATCGGTTTTGGTTAAGGATTCATTCATTTTGTTGAAAATTTGTCGTTTTTTAATCAAGTCAACTGTTTTAGATTATAAATGAAAATCTTGTTTTGTTTAAAATATTTTTACAGAATAAAAATTAACCACTGATGAGGGCCATTATTGTGCGCTGAAAAGTTTGGTTCAATTAAAAATTAATGAAATGATTTAGCCAGATCCTAAAGTCAAAATTAACATCCAATATTATGAATGATTAAATTAAAAAATGATTTTTTTTGTTTGAAAAAACAAACTGCAAAACTCAAGTTTGCATGATTTCGTAAACATTTTTTTCTTCGCAAATCGGAAAAATACGAATCACCTGATTTCTTCTGAAAAATAATATATACTGTTCCATCAAGAGATTTTGCAACTTCAAGTGCCTTTAACCTGCCTGATTTAAAATGGAATCGATCATAGTAATAATTTTTTCAAAAGCAAAGCCAAATAATGTCATCTTCTTGGATTGCAGACAGCTTTAAATACATTAGGAAATATATTATACATGGATCCAAACGTACGATTGAATTCTTCGGATATCTCGAAGTATCTTTCGCCAAAATCGGGAATTTTAACTTGGCCAACGAGACACGCTATTAGTTCTCTCACCCATCCAAAGATGTACGAATATTTTCACACCTCAACGGAAAGTTTCTTCTTTCTCCCATTGATTAGGGCATCACACTTAGTTATTAGAAACACTAATGAAATTCGAGAAAAAATTATGCTGCCTTGGATTCAGTGCGCGCTAACTAGGGACTGCATTTGTCCCATTGGTTCGTACTTATATTATTAACATTTATTAATTATTCAGAGTGTCTACCTGACCGGGTAATAACAGGGGAAAATCGGGAGATGACCAGGAATTTCATTGAGTCACCGAAATTTTTCTCTCAAATTGTGAATCTTCAAAAAAAAAAAAATATATATATATATATATATGTGACGTGCGCCGAAGAAAGGGGGCTTCCTCTGAAAAGTAAGATCCCATAGATGGCGCTCCGATCAGGTAGGCCTGTCTTTACATTGTTATGTATAGCAAAAATACTAAAACTCGTTAAAAACTTGATAATTTTTATAAATATAAAAGAAAGAACAAAGTTTTTCGTAATTATTCGTAATTTAATATTAGGAAACTTGAATAGAAAAATGAGTATTAAAAAAAACAATTTGAATTATATTGATATTTTTCTATGGTTTATTTTTCTAATGTATTTAATTAATTTTATAAACAACCTTAATTGTTCCAAATTTCAAACACCGATGGATAATATTACTTTACTAATAATAATAGTAATAATAATATTTAAACATTACTAATTGAGCTGCCGGATCGAAGAAGGGCACATAAACTTCTTTCGCTGGGAGTGGGAAGACCCCTGGAGGCTTTCAGAAACATTTTTGAATTTTAATTTTTAAAGACTATATCTAGGTGTAGAATTTCATTGCGCATCCTTTTCCTCCACGCAAAAAGTTGTAGCTGCTTTAGTTTTCTAATTAAAGCCAAAAAACTGGCTATTTGTAAAAATTAATTTTGATTCGTTTTTCACGTCAAATCGTGCTCAGTCAGACAGTTTTAAGGATTTTTAAATAAAATTTTCAGGAAATGTAGTTTGAAATGTCCTTCGACTGATAGAGCAAAAGTAATTCCAAAATATATTTTACAAAAAATTGTAAATTTTTTCCGATGTCTGGCATTCGAGTGGGCTAACATTTTCCAGAAAACTTCTTTGTACTGTTGTCAACAACTTTCTCGCTGAAAGTTTTTTGTTGCTCAAAATTCGCTCGATAAACGAAACGCGGGAAGTTGGAGAAAGCCGATTAGCTCCAGGCATAAAAAAAAATTAACAACAGTTTTTTCTAAATAAATTTTTGGATTAATTTTGATGTATCAGTCAAAAGACATTTCAAACTACATTCCCTGAAAATTTTATTTAAAAATCCTTAAAACTGACTGACTGAGCACGAGTTGACGTGGAAAACGAATCAAAATTAATTTTTAAAATAAGGCCAGTTTTCTGGCTTTAAGTAGAAAACAAAAACAGCTACAACTTTTTGCCTGGGGGAAAAAAATATCCGCAATGAAATTCTGCATCTACATATGGTCTTTAAAAATTAAAATTCAAAAAGGTTTAAGAAAGCTTCCAGGGGCCTTCCCACTCCAAGCGAAATAAGTTTATGTGCCCTTCTTCGATCCGGCAGATCAATTAGTCTTATAATGTACTTTTTCATTTTAATTCATCTATACATTTCCGCTTTCTAATATATAATTAAAAATTTGTCATAAGGACAACCGCAGGATTTCGCCGGGAGCGGGTGCTAATCTGAAAAATTGCACCCGCTTCCAGCGAAATCGCGGTAA
>NC_046662.1:40060857-40106721 GCF_010883055.1 Belonocnema kinseyi | reverse complement strand
GATAGCTCCGGGTGTTTCTCGCACCACAGAGCATGCAGCCGTGCCATGTAACCCCGTTTACGGGCCACACTCGCATCGTAGCAGTCTAGCAAGTCGTGATTCCCCCCAAAGGCCGACCCATTGTCGGGAGCCCTGCGCGTTCTGTTGTTTTGAACCGCACTTACTACAACTATGTTTGGTGTTGTCATTGTTGTTCCCACGAGAAGCTAGGGAAAGGGGTTCGTCCATCCTTGTAGAGCCCCGCATGCAAGGATAAGGTGGCGTACTCTGAGAGGTCGCCTGGTATCCCAGAGTCACCGTTCTAGACACCTCACCCAGGTGCCATTCAGCTTTCGGCACGGTTTTCACACCTCCTCTTGGGGGTTAATTCCTTCGGGACCACCCCTGGACAATTGTCCGCGACTGCCTATTTATTTTTGTAACCATATTCAGCAGAAACCCTTGGTACAGGGTATATATATCTGTATATAATTTATTTATAATTAAGGTGGCGACTTTAACGGGAAACCGGGAAAAACCTGGAATTAAGTTAAAAAACCGGGAATTTACTTCTAATCGTAGCAAAATTCAATTTCTCAATATTTTAGTAAATTTTGTCAATTTAGAAAAGTTATTTTTACTTTATCTACGTCTGCTGGAAATATGAGTGAAAATAATTATCGTTTTTATTTTAGGACAGGGAGTTTCGGTAAAGTAATACAATTTCCCTTGGGACAAAGAATTTTTGACACGGTACGGAAATTTTTAAAAAGAATTCACAGTGGAATTTGGAAGAAATAAGTTAAAAAAATCCCTGTTCTAAGTCAAAATTCGTCACAATTTAAAAGTTACTTTTTTCGAAATTTAAAAAATGAGAGTGCTTCAAGTAATTTTTAGAGTAGAAGTAGTATTTCGAAAAGTAAATATTTCTAAAATATAATATAATTTTGTTAATATTAATTAATTATTTAACTTTATTGTTGTAAGATTCATCATATTAAATTAGAATTCTTATCGTTTTAAAAAATAATATAACTAGTTTCTTTAAAATCACTTTTAACTAACAAATCAACTATTTCAGTGGAAAATATAATTATTTCGGGTGAAAAAATGACCTTTTCTGGTTCAAAGTTCAACAATTTGGATGTAAATTTGTCTTTCTAAATGGAAAATTCATTTATTTCGTTGACAATTCACGTATGTTATAAAAAATTGATTTTTGATAGAAAATCGACTCTTTTGTAGAAAATAAGTTTTTTCTTTTTTTTCTTTTTGGTTAAAGATTCAAGTATTCCAGTTAAATATTCATCATTTTAAATTAAAATTAATATTTTGAGTTAGAAATAACCTTACTTGGTTAAAAAACAAACTCATCTGTTGAAAATTATTATTTTTTAAATTTAAGATTCATCATTTGGATTAAAAATTAACTTCCTGCTATTCATTTTAATCCTATGATTTCGAACTAATAATTTTAGAAAACTTTCAATATAATAAACAATTTACTCGGCTACAAGATCTTATCATTTAAATTTTGAATTTTACACATTTTACCGTTATATACCGTTAATATTTACCGTTTTTGCACTCTTTTTTTTTATTTCGGAAGAAGAAACTTTTAAATTGTGACGAGTTTGGACTTGCAACAGGGATTTTAAAATTCTTTTCTGCTTAATCCCAGTTTCTATTTTTTTTTAAATTCCCGTTCCATATCGAAAATTCTTTGTCCGAAGGGAAATTTTATTTCGTTACCAATTCCGTTATATATATATAATAAAAGCGATAATTATTTTCACTTGTATACCCTGCAACTGTAGATAAAGTGAAAATCAATTTAATTCCCGGTAATTTCCCTTTTTTTCTCAGTCTTTCCTGGTTTCCCGACCAAGTCTCAATCCTGATTGTAAATAAATTATGTGTAAATATATATTTTTAGAGAGTAGAAATGTCTAGATGAATTAATAAAAAAAAGTATATACAATTCAAACTGTTTTCAAAATACTCAACTTTATATTCAATTTTCCTAGTATTAAATTACTAGTTTTCATAAATTTTTTTGGAATAATAATTACAGCTGCGCTTATTGTTACTGAAAATTTTGTTCTTCCTTTAATATTAATAAAAAGTATCAAGTTTTTAATGAATTGTAGTCTTTTTGCTATGCATAGCAACGCAAAGACAGGCCTACCTGATCGGAGCGCCATCTATTCGATTTATTTAAACTACGATACCCCTCCGGATGCTAAGAAAACAGAAAGAGTTGGGGCGATGCATAGGGCTGCTTATCACAACATTCTCACGCATATTGGGAATGGTTAAACTGCAATACGCCACCTGGTGACAAAAATTCAAACTAGAAAGAATAGGCACGTTTTTAAAGATGCATTTTAATTTGTGCATTAAAATGTTTTAACAGTCTTTATCAGAAACAAAGTTTATAGATGGAATTAACATATTATACAGTGAAAACCACACTTTTTGACAGAAAGATTTTTCTAAAAAAAGAAAATTATGGTTCTCTTTATGGTGATTTTTAAAAGATTATAAACTTAGATGGACTTATTTTGAAGCAAAAATGAACTCAGTAAATTTTCACTAATTTACATATGAAATATTTACTATTTAAAAATCTGATCTAAAAGTTAGGTTAGAATTCGTATTTAAATTCCAATCTTCTATTGTTCGTATTCTTGGCATAATATAAATAAAATTTGTTGCTGGATACATTAATTAAAGTTCATTTAAGCTTACAATGCATTGAAACTCACATGAAATAATGAAATAATTGTTTTTTTTTTAAATACATATTTCACAAAAATGAGTGTTTTCAATGTATAAGATGGAAATTCTATCTAAAACTTTTTTTTATGAATATTTGTTTTTAGTATTCAATCATTGTTTTATCCTTCACAAAAAAATCGTAAAAACACTTTTATGCAGAAATTAAAATACATGTTTAAAATTGTACCTACTCTTACTAGTTCCAGTTTTCCGCACCATGTGGCGAACTGGTAGCCCATCATTCCCAATAGCGACGCCGCTGCCCCGTTTTCCTTTCCTCCTATCGCCAAATTCAATTATGTTTTAAAAGTAAATTGTCAGAACTCAGCTAAATATTATTGAAAATATTTGAAAGTTGGTTTACACACGCAGTATAACCTAGCGATGCCTACAAAATCAAAAAAGCAATTAAAGCTGCCTATTGTTTAATAATAATTAATTGCAAATTCAGATTGGTCGTTAAGCACTTTTTTTTAGTTTCTACGAAGAAAAGTATCGAAGGAACTTCAGAGTTGAAATAACTTCCAATGAAACATTTGTTTCTTACTACTATAGGAAGATTTTTGGAAATTTTTAGATCGATTCATTAATAATTGACGGAAATATCCATCATGTAAGAATACACTCTTCAACTTTTTCGTCGCGAACTCTTGAATTTAATAAAAAAATTACCTTTTTCTTTAAAAATGCATCTTTTTTAGTTTAAACTTTAGCATTTTGGTTCAGAATTCTTCAATTTTGTTAAAAATTTGTCTTTTTTATTAGTTAATCAATCTTTTTGTGTGATCATTTTTTATTTAAATTTCAATTTTGTGCTTAACAAATCTTGAATTTTATTAAAAATTTGTCTTTTTTATTTGTAAATTAATATTTTTGTTTAAAATTCATCTTTTTTAGTTTAAACTTCAACTTTTTGGTTCAGAATTATTCAATTTTGTTAGAAATTTTTCTTTTTTAGTATTAAATTATTGTTTAAAAAAAAATTTTTTTGATTGAAAATTCTGAAATATAGTAAATTAATATTTTTGTATAAAAATTCATCTTTTTGAGTTGAAGCTTCGTCTTTTTCGTTGAGAACTTTCGAATTTTATTAAAAATTTGTCTTTTTTAGTAGTTAATTAATACTTTTATTTGTGTTTAAAAACTCATATTTTTTAGTTTAAACTTTAACATTTTGTTTCAGAATTCTTTATATTTGTTAAAAATTGGTTCTTTCTATTAGTAAATCAATCTTTTTGTACAAAAATTCATCAATTATGATTAAACATTCATCTTTTCCATTGAGAATTCTTAAATTTGTTAAAAATTCGATTTTTTTTATAGCAAATTAATCTTTGTATAAAAATTTATCTTTTTTAGTTTAAACTTCGACTTTATGTTTGAGAATTATTGAATTTTATTAAAAATTCGTCTTTTTGGGTAGTAAATTAATTTTTCAAAAAATTCATATTTTTTAGTTGAAACCTCGAGTATTCGGTTGAGAGCTCTTTAATTTTTTTAAAAATTTATCTTGTTTATTTTAAACTTTAATATTTTGGTTCAGAATTCTTTAATTTTGTTAAAAATTTGTCTTTTTTTTATTAGTAAATTAATCTTTTTGAATAAAAATTCATCAATTTTAGTTAAAAATTCACCTTTTTGATTGAGAATTCTTAAATTTGATTAAAAATTTCATTTTTTTATAGTAAGTTAATCTTTCTGTATACAAATTCATCTTTTTTACTTTAAACTTTAACTTTGTGTTTGAGAATTCTTGAATTTTATTCACAATTCGTCTTTTTTATAGTAAATTAATTTTTTTAAATAAAAATTCACCTTTTTTAGTTGAAACTTCGACTTTTTGATTGAGAGCTCTTGAATTTTATTTAAAATGTATCTTTTTCAGTATTAAATTAATGTTTTTGTTTAAAAATTCAACTATTTTTGTAGAAAATTAACCTTTTGTTTACAAATCCCAATTTGTTTCTCATAAGTCAACTGAAATCATTTTGAATGGATGAAAAATATATTCTTTTTTAATTTGTTTCTTTTTGATATAAAAGTTCATTTTTTAGTGGAAGTATTGCTTCTTTCTTAGATACAAATGCAACTGTTTTGTTGAAAATTTTATTAGAAAATTTACTTTTTGTTTAAAGTCCGTATTTTTGTGTTGAAAACTCATTCGAAATCTTCTTGGATGAAAATTCAACTCTTTATTGAAAACTTGTCTTTTTGATTTAAAAATTCACCTGTTTTAGAGAATCTTTTTTTTTTGTTGACAAAAATGCAACTGTTTGGTTGAAAATTTAACAATTTTGTTAAAATCTCATACTTTTGGGTTAAAAATTCGACTATTTAGCAGAAAATCATCTTATCTTATTGAAACTTTAATTTTTGGTTAAATTTAATATTTTATTTTCATTCTGGTTTAAATAAAGGGAATTTACAAAAGCAATCTCTATTCCAAATCAAAATTCTTCAAATTTTAAAAAGTCTGTTCTAAATAAATATAATTTTACCTTGGAACAGAAAATTGTTGACGTTGATGAAAATAATTTTCATTCTGATTTACAAGAGGGGAAGATAAAAAAATCCCTATTCAAATTCAGAATTATAATTCGCTTACAAATTTTTTTATTTCAAATGAGAATTGTAGTTCTTATGACTAGGAATTATCGGATATTCCAACTCAGGATTATAATTTTATTTTCAAAATTCACTGTTTCAAATCAGAAAACTGAACAACAACAAAATTAGAAATCCCTTCAAATCTGTAAAAATCCTTTGAAATCATTCAAATTCTTAGAAATATTTTTAATTGACTATAAAAAATTAATAATAAATTGAGGGAAATCTAAGGCATGGCCAGGAATTTAATATCATCAGGCGGGTAGACACTCCAATTATTTACATATCGGTAATTCTCCATAATTCAGGGTTGCGACATGACCACCGAGAAACCGGTAATGACCGGGAATTTAATTAAAAACAGCGGAATTTACTTCTAATCGTAAGAAAACTCAAAATTTTAATAATTTTAGTCGATGATCGAATGATCTTTTTTAGTCAATTCGTCATTTCAGTTAATATTTCAACTATTCCAGTTAAATATTAAAATTTTTTTTTTTTTTTTTTTGATAATTCATCACTTTGTTTGAAATTTTAACTATTTTTTTCAAGTTACTTATTTTTAAAGTAATTTTTTAACTGAAAATTTAACTTATTCTTATTGAAAATTTTATGGTTGTAGTTGAAAATTCATCTGAATGGTTAAACATTAATTTTTTAACTTAAAATTTACTTATTTGAGTTTTGTTTGAAAAATTATTGTTATTAGTACAAATTAATTTTTTTAAACTGAAAATGTCATTATTCCATTTTCGGTTGAAAATCCGTTTTTTTGTTTGTTTGAAAATTAATGTTTTCAACTGAAAGTTTAAGTATTCCATTTTCCGTAAAAGATTGATATTTTTTTAGTCGAAAATTTAATTATTTGTTTCAAAAATTCATTTATTTTGCAATGTTTTGTTCTGTTGTGTCAAAGGATTTTTCGAATAAAATTCGTGAATTACAATGTTTGCATTTTTCGTCAAATATGAAAATGTTACTTTTAATTGAGCGGGAAAATTGAAAAACTTGACCGGTAAAAACCGGAAAATTAACGGGGAATTTGAAATCATTGAGTGTTTTTGGAGGATTACCAATGTGTGTATTATTTAATCGTTTCTCAAATTGTAATATCTCTGAAAAAAAATCATGTGTGCAGGAGCTCAGTCTGCTGGCTGTCGATTCAACAAAAAGCCTCAGTATCGATATTCCGGTTGCCACGCTTATGATACGGCAGCTTTGAATATAGTGCTTGGATTGTATTTTAATTTTGATGACACGAACTACATTCACCAAGAAAGAGAAACCTACTTCCACAAAATTGAACCTGATGAGATTTACGAGGAATATTTGTCAATAGCAAGGCAAAATAACGTAACGGAAGTTAACGCGAGGGGAATAGCGTACACCGAGCATTGACCATTTTATTCCTGGATCTCAATATTTTCTATCATAATCTTAAGTGATATAATGAAAAGCGCAATTTAATTTGAGTATTTAAATAAAGGTATGGTAATAATAGGAGGCTTTGATTCATTAAGACCATTTTTTAGAATTTTATATAACCAAAATCGTTTAGAAAGTTCTTTTAAATATTTAATTAAATAATTAAAATGCAAAACGAATTGAAGCTTCGAGATTTTAATGAGCATTTATAAGCATTTTGAATTATGGTTTTAAAAATTGTATTTTCTATCTTTATTTATAATAATTATATGATTTAAATTTCGCGGGAAATGGGGATATCCCCATTGTTTAATTTCTTCTGGGTATAAAACGAACCAAACCAAATGATGGATCTTCAAGAAAAAATATGAATGTTTGACCAAATAGTTGAATTATCAACCCAAAATATTAATTTTCCACAAAAAAATTATTCTCAACAAATTATATGAATTTTCATTTTAAAATATGTCAATTTTTAAACAAAAGTAAAATAGTTCAAATTTTAAAGACATAAATGTTTAAAAAAAATGAATTTTCAACAAAATAGTTTTCTTATAAAAAAATGGATTTTTTAACCAAAAATGGAACAGATAGATCTTTAGTTAAAAAAATTGCAACTAAAAAGAACCAAATAGTGGAATTTTCAACATCAAATAGTAATTTTCCACCAGAAAAGAATCATTTTTAACAAAATATATAATTTTTAATTTAAAAAAATCAATTTTCAACAAAAAGTAGAATAGTTCAAATTTTAAAGAAATAAATGTTTAATGAAAAAATTGAATTTTCAAAATAATAGTTTTTTTTTTATCAAAAAGAACAAAATATTTTTTAACCAAAAATGGAAGAATTCAATTTTTAAATTAAAACAACAATTTAAAAAAAAAAAAATATTTTTAACAAAATAGTTAATTTTTCATCATAAAAGTTGAATTTTATACTAAAAAATATAAAGTTTCAATAAAATATGTAACTTTCCAACTAAAAAAAATAAATAAATTTACAAACAGAAACTAGAATCGTTTAATTTTGAGTTAGAACAGTAAATTAAAAAAAAACGACTTATCAGCAAAGCTAATTAATTTTCAACTAAAAATGTAAATTTTTAAGCAACAATGGAACAGATAAATTTTCAGTTAAAAAAAATTAATTTTCATCTAAAAAGAACCAAATAGTGGAATTTTCAACACTAAATATTAATTTTCTACCAGAAAAGAATCATTTTCAACAAGCTATAGAAATTTTCATAAAAAAAAATCAATTTTCAACCATAAGTAGAATAGTTCAAATTTTAAAGAAATAAATGTTTAATAAAAAAAAATTTAACATAATAGTTTTTTTTCAAAAAAAAATTTTTTTGACCAAAAATAGAAGAATTAATTTTTTCAATTAATTAATTAATTTTTCATCCCAAAAGTTGAATTTTATACTAAAAAGATCAAAATTCAATAAAATATGTGAGTTTTCAACTAAAAAAAAAATAAATTTACAAACCGAAACTAGAATCGTTCAATTTTGAGTTAGAAAATTAAATTTTAAAGAAAAAAAAACGAGTTTTCGACAATACTAATAGTTTTCAACTAAAAATATAAATCTTCAAGCAAAAATGGAACAGATACATTTTCAGTTAAAAAAAAATTAATTTGCAACTAAAAAAACCAAATAATGGAATTTTCAACACTAAATATTAATTTTCCGTCAGAAAAGAATTATTTTCAACAAATTAAATGAATTTTCATTTAAAAAAATTTATTGTCGACAAAAAATAGAATAGTTCAAATTTTAAAGAGATAAATGTTTAATAAAAAAAATTGAATTTTCAAAATAATATATTTTTTTTATCAAAAAGAAAAAAATATTTTTTAACCAAAAATGGAAGAATTAAATTTTTCAATTAAAACAACAATTTTTCAAATAAAAAAATTAATTTTCAACAAAATAATTAATTTTTGAAGCCAAAAGTTGAATTTTATACTAAAAAAGATTAAATTTCAATAAAATATGTAACTTTTCAACTTGAGATAGAAAAGTAAATTTTAAACAACAAAAAACGAGTTTTCAGCAAAACTAATCGTTTTTCAACTAAAAATATAAATCTTAAAGCAAAAATGGAAAAGATACATTTTCAGTTTTAAAAAAATTAATTTTTAACTGAAAAGAACCAATTATTGGAATTTTCGACACTAAAGATGAATTTTCTATAAAAAAATCGAATTTTTAACTAAATATTTGTTTCAATAAAATAAATGAATTCTTAACAAAAAATAGAATAGTTAAATTTTCTACAAAACAGAACATTTTTTAACGAAAGAGATTACATTTCTATAAAAAATTTTAATTTTCCACAAAAAATGGAATAGTTAAAGTGAATTGTGAACTAAAATCATAAATTTTTAACTAAAAAGAAATTAATTTTCAACTAAATAAATGAATATGCAACTAAAAAGATAAATTTGGTGTCAAAAATAAAATACTTAAATTTTCAGTTAGTAAAATAAATCTTCAACCAGAAAAGAAATGAATTTTTAAAAGAATAGTTGGATTTTCCAACACAATAATTAATTTTTAATCAAAAAGATGAAGTTTAGTTATTGAGAGTGATCTTTTGCCATAAAAGAACGATTTTCAACAAATAGTTGAATTTTCACATAAAGCAAATAAATTTCAACTAAAAATAGTATATTTTTCAACCTAGAAGATTAAATTTCTATTTAAAAAATATTGTTTTGAAAAAAATATAATAGTTACATTTTCAGTTGCAAAAAAGATGATTTTCAACCAAAAAGATTAATTTTCTTCCAAAATAGACGATTTTTTTTAACAAAGTAGATGATTTTGTAACCAAATATTTGAATTTTTAGAGGAATTTCAAACGAAAAAGAGGAATTAGTCACCAAGGAGTTTAAATATTCTCCCAAAAATTCAAATTTTCAATAAAAAACATGAATTTTTAACCAAATAATAAATTTTGACGAAGAAAAAGGTTTTCAAATAAAATAATCAATGATCAACCAAATAAATGAATTTTTAAGAAAATAGTTCCACTTCCAAATTTTCTACTAAATAAGATGAATTCTCAACGAAAAATGTGATATTTGATATTTCAACCAAGAAGGATTTTAATTTTATACTAAAAATAGCTGAATTCAATACAAAAAGATGAATTTTCAACCAAATATTTTGAAACCTCAACCAAAAGAGAATAATTTTCAACTAAATAGTTGCAACTCTTAACGATAATTATTAAATTAATTTCAACTTTATCGAAAATTCCCTAATCCCTGGAATTTTTTTGTAAAAATATATCTGGTAATTATGATATATATTTGTTTAAAAAATAAATGTTTTAAGTTTTCTTAAATGCTCTGTTCGCGATCTGTTCGGTTCCGAGTCCTGCAAAAATTTAAATTTAATATATGAAAAATAGCTTTTTTTATACAAATTATTCATAAAAGTTTATATTTCATCCCTAAAATAGAGTTAAAGGATCAGTTATTCAGTTTGAAAATAAAAAGTTTAATATTTGAAGTACGGTCAGTTTTTTTGCATAGTTCTCACTTTCGCGAACATAAAATTATTGTTTACTAAAAGAATTTTTCATTGTACATGTTTTTAAAAGTTTTCTATTTTTTTTATAACGAAACCTAAAAACAGCGACATTTAAAAAGTAAAATACCAACTGTTGTGGAGAAAATCATGCTTTTTTTTGTTGTATTCAACTGTTTTTAATTAAATTTTTATCAGTTGACGTTTCTTCTCTTTGGTTGAAAATTTGTCTTTAATTTGTTTTTGTTTGATTTTTTATTAAATACTGACCTTTTTCATTTGAAAAATTACATCGTTTGCTGAAAATTCGTCCTTTTTGATCCAATTCAACGAATTTTAATTAAAAATATCTTTATTGGAATATCAACTATTGCATTTTACGTTGTTTGTTAAAGATTTATCTATTTGGTTTAGAATAAACTATTTTGATGAAAGTCAGTTCTTTTCGTTAAAAATAGATTAACTGAAAATTTAAGTTATCGTCGTTTGGTTAAAAATTCGCCACTTTTAGTTAAGAAATTCACCATTTGGATGAAGATTCATGCATTTTATTCAAAATTCGACTCTTTGGGTTGAAATTTAATATTTTTTTCAGAAAAATCATTTCTGGGCTGAAAATTTAACTATTTAAAATTCGTTTTCCTATTCTTAAAAATTGATGTTTTTAGTTGAAAATTTAACTGCGTGTTTGAAAATTTATTTTTTTTTATCTAGAAAATTATTTTTCTTGTTTGCAACATAATTTATTTTGGTTATAAATTTGCCTCTTTTAGTTTAAAAGTGGACCATTTGGATGAAGATTTATGTATTTTATTGAAAATTCTTCTCTTTTGATTGAAAATTAATATTTTTCGTTAGAAAATCATTTCTAGATTGAAAGTTTAACCAATTTAAAAAAAATTAATTTTCAGATTCTTGAAAATTGATCTTTTTATTATTAGTTTTATATAATTATTCTTCTTGTTTGCAAATTAATGTATTTTAGTTAAAAATTCATCTCTTTAATTTTTAAAATAGACTATTTAGATGAAGATTCATGTATTTTATTGAAAATTCGTCTCTTTTGCCTGAAAATTAATATTTTTGGTTAGAAAATCATTTCTAGATTAAAAGTTTAACCAATTTAAAAAAAATTAATTCTTAGATTCTTGAAAATCTATATTTTTGGTTGAAAATTCAATTACGTGTTTGAATATTGACTTATTCTTAGAAAATTATTTTTCTTGTTTGCAAAAATATAAAAGGTTTGAAATATTTTAACGTCTTTTTTTTAAATTTCTTGGCATTTTCAATTTGGCTTTACCAAATTTCAAAGGAATTTGAAGGATTTCAAATAATTTATTTGATTTCAAATGATTACAAAGAATTTTTTTATTGATTTCAGTAATTTAGTGGAATTTTAAAGGTTTTGAAATACTTGAGGTTATTAAAAAAATTCTCAGGCGTTTTCAAGCGTTATCCAAAGATTCGAAATATTTTAGGAAATACTTTTTTTAAAACAATTTCAAGAGATTTCCTAGGGTTTTAATCATTTTAATCGATTTCAAAGAATGTTTTACAAGACTCTGGATTTCGTAGGGGTTCGAAGATTTGAAAAGACTTAAATATTTGTTTCAATTCATTTGGAATTGGCCTTGAGTTCTTATTAATTTATCCAGAATATTTAAAAATTTTTTTGAATTCTTCTATATTTACTCAATTGTTTTTAATTAACTTGATCGTTTTTTTTAATTCAGCTTGCTTCTTTGTAGCGATTAGTCACTTTTTTTGTTAAAAATTATTAGGGTTTCAAAGATTTGAAGAGATTTCAAATTTTTTGGAATTCACCCTGAATTTTTTTAAATTCTTTGGAATTGATGCAAACTCCTGTTCAAAAAACAAGAATTCAACGACACCCCCTTCCTTATTTTTTCTTTCTTTAGTCTTTGTATTTTTATTACCATCAAATTACAATAAAATAACATTCAAAATAAAAAAATAAAAAAATAAAATTGCATTACCAACGTTTCGGTACTCGTACAGTACTCTTATCAAGGCAAAAAAATGTAATAGGTAGAAATCGATAGCACCGAAGAATACCTAGGTGCTCTCTCTTTGATACCTGAGAATCGAATGAGGGTCAGTAGGCCAATCTGTTGTAAACACAATATAAATATCCGTCACAATTACATCAAGGTCATTTTTTATATCTTAGGGTTATGGTTGCCATACCCATGTTTTTTAAGGCGCTGAGTAAGAAAAAAATAGTGCAAAAAATTCTGAACGCAGAAGTGCCCTTAAAAATCTAGATTTCAAGGTCAAGTGGAATGGAAGCTTCTAATGTGTCCCCTGAGGGTTTACATTTTTCTTACACCTTCTCTATTCCTTTACACACCCTCCACACACTTACTTGGTGGTGGAAGGGGGACCTACAGTTTAAGGTGGGTTCCGAACCACCAAGAGCAACAGCCTTAAGTACTTAGAGAAAACCTTTTTCTCTAGAGGTACCGGTCCCACGACTCTCCGGAGATGAACAACTCCCTTGCTAGGCTAGTGTCCACCGCATGGGCCACCGAGACTCTTCCAGAGTGCGAGGCGGGAATCGAA
This sequence comes from Belonocnema kinseyi, assembly GCF_010883055.1. Lineage (NCBI taxonomy): Eukaryota > Metazoa > Arthropoda > Insecta > Hymenoptera > Cynipidae > Belonocnema > Belonocnema kinseyi. The sequence continues at coordinate 40,093,797 of NC_046662.1, read as the reverse complement.
CCCGCAAGCCGAAGGAGTGAGTCCAAAGCCTACGCTTTAGCCCCCACGACCATCGTCCCACTTCAAGGTCAAGTGATACATTTATTTATTTGTTGCTATTTTAGCGTCAAAGTTGATACATGCATGTTTTGATGTGTCTAGTACTAGAAAAATAGTGGCAAAAATCTTGACATCATTCTTGACATCAGAATGACGATCTTTTTTCTACCAAAAATGCAATGAACTCTAACTACATCCATGATGATGTACAATAGCTTCTTCAGTTCCTGTTATCTAAAATGAAAGTGAACGATGATGCCTACAGAATATAGCCTTATTGCCTGAGAGCGAAATGCTAAAACTCAAGAGAAAACGAATCGTTCCAGAATCATCGGATGAGAGTTCTTCTAGTGATGATGCAGTTGATGATTATTTGATCAATGAAACTGATTGCATTACTCGAAGCAAACCAAGTGATAAGCGTTTACAAGTCGATGCATCTGCGTCTGTGGATGAATCGAATGGATCTACATCTTCTGACGAACCTGATCTACTTTAGTCCTCTCATGAAGCTAGTGAAACAGAGTCACTCGATGAATCCGATCTCCCTCTTGGAATACATCTCGAAAATACCTTGAAAGACCTCAAGTGGACGGAAGATGGTGTTTTCAGTCCTATCATCTATCCCTTCATGGATGAAAACCATGGTGTGCAGCCTAATGCTGGATTAGATGATAAAAGTTCTCCTGATGAAATTTTCAAGACATTTTGTGATGAAGAGTCCATGCATATGATATGTGCACTAACGAATATTTTCGTACTGAGCGCATCTAGACAAATGTATAAACCAAGTTTTTAGTCAAAAAAAAAAACTTTTTTGACCCTAGAATGACGATTAGCAAGGTCAAAAAGTCTCCAGGATGTTTCTCACTATTTTTTCCTTATTCAACGCACCAAATTTTGCCCGAAAACATCAAATAGTTAGTGTGCATTGGGTGGTCGATATTTCGACCAACCCCGTCCTCTAAAGGTTAAGATGTCTGCCAATCTGTTCCACGTAATTCATCTTACAGATCCTACAAGTGGTCTTGTAGATAACACCACTTTTTTCAAAATTATCTAAAGGATCTTTGCAAAAATTTAATTCTGAATCCATTTCGAATGGTATACGGAAAATAGTATGAATTAACATTTTTTTAACATAAGTTTAATAGTTTTAGAAATTTGATCAAAGAATGGAAGAACAAAAGTATTAAACGAACTATATTCCTTCAACTCTTTCTGATGATTTGCGAGTAAAATATTACTCTGTTTGTTCTTGATTTGTTGAACTCTAATTGCAATAGGTTTCTCAATTAACTTTTGTGGATAATGATTCGGAAAAAGGATATTCCTAATAATATCCAAATTTCTTGTGTGACATAAAAAATAGGACAAACCTATAGAGCTCTGTCAACTAAGTTTTTGATTACTTCAATTTTGTTTTGAAAAGCATTAGCAGATAGGAAATTCAAAATTCTACCTGATTATGTACTTTTTCTATACCAATTGGTAATAATATTACCATCCCAACCCTTGATGACTTCTACGTTCAGAAACTGATTCTATTATCCTGATCTATTTCATGAGTAAATTGAAATTTTGGATGAAAACTGTTAAAATTATCAATGACCATCTGCAACTTTTCTAGAGGAACACATAATAAGGTATCGTCGACAAACCGAAAATAAAAAGGCAAAACAAAAGCTAATTTCCCAAAAGCAAAAACCTCCAAATCTTCCGTCAATATTTCTGTTAAAATCGCAGAAATGACTGAACCTATGGGAGTACCAGACCTCTATCCATAAAAAGATGCATTCAATTTAAAATAAGTTGAGTTCATAATACAAACTATCCCTTCGATAAAATCTTTTCGGCATAATCGGGTATGAGTTTTTATATTATCCCGTCTATTTAAAATTGCCTGATTAACTAATTCAAGGGGCATACTCTGAAATATTGCAATAACATCCAAAGAAATCATTACATGGTCATCCGGAACCGTGTTTTGAAATTCCCAGCTATTTTTTACATTATATTTAGAAGTTATGATAGAGTCCTTAAGAATCAAATTGAAATTCTGTTCTGAAAATTTTGTGGGACTATTAATAGTTAAAATAACTATTCTTAAGGGATAGCCATCTTTGTGAATTTTTCTCAAACCATAACATCTTGGAACAATTGTGTCTTCAGTGTTAATATCAGTCCATCTTATGTCCTTTCCCAGAAGACCTTTCTTTCTCTAATTGTCAAGTATCTTAAAAGTGTCTCTTTTTAATTTTTTAAGCGAATTTTCATTTTATAATTCAAAATTATCATGATTAGAAAGGAAATTCACCATTTCCTTATCATAATCCGAAGTTTTCATACAAAGAGTAATACTGCCTTTATCAGCATTAATGCAAACTATATCAGGGTTGTTTCTAAGAAATTCTTTCGTCACCATGAAACCTTTAGAAATTTTAAGATGAATATTACTAATATGCAAACAATTTTTATGAACAAAGCTCTTTGACAAGTTTAACACCTTGTTTCGGAAATCCTGCTGATCCAAAATAGGAATTTTTTGTTTATGTGATTCAATATCTTTTAATATTTCCATCATTTTTTTTGCCTTAATTTTTATCACGCGGTTGTGGAAACCTTGACCTATTCTGAGAATGTCTGTAACTGAGTCAGGAATTTGAATATCTGTCAAATTTAAAAACAAAGGATCTTTATCTCCTTCAAAAATCCTATGAAAATTTAAATTTTGCTCTTCAACATTAGTTTGCTGATGAATCAAATTAGAAAGTTTGTTATCATGTTTTACATCACTGCTTAAAAATCTTTTAGGAGAATCTGATGTTTTAAAAGATCATTAATTTCATCTTGTTGTAAACAAATTTCTAATTCACTTCTAATTTTAGAAATTTTTGACTTCAAAAAATTTACGTGATTTGGAACATCTTTGATACATAAATTTAGTAGTGAGAATTTAAAATTGTTTAAAGTATGTCCAAATTTTCTATTACAATAATTACTGTGAAAAGAAAAATCTCGAAATTTGTTATCCAGAAAAAATAATTTTTTAGGTAAAGAATCATTTCTTCTACATTCAGCCAAAAACCTTTTTTGAAGAATACTGCCTCTTAACTTTTGATTGATATCACACCATAATTTAACCTTTCTGAACAATTCAGGCCCAGGTTTAACTCTTATCTGATTAAAAAACATAATATTGTAGAAATGACCTCCAGTCCAAGTCAGCTTGATAAAAATTTAAGAAATTTAAATTAGATAAAAATATTTAACGTCCAATAATAAAATTTATGCAAACTCCGGTTACAAAAAAAAAACAAGAATCCAACGACGAGATCAGAACGAACAAACAAACCAAAAAACCAAAATTTGGAATTATCTTAAATTTCTAAATTCACTTAAATCCTTATAAATTCACTCAATTCTTCTTAATTCAGTGAATTTTTTGTTAATTTTTAAAGGTTTTTATTCAATTGATCCTGAAGTTTATTAAACTCATCCTGAATTCTTAGGCATTTCATCAAATTATTTGAATTTCCTTGCATTTTTGCAAGCTTATTTCAAAGTTAATGAATTCAATGAAGTTTTTTCAAATCTTCAAATTGTTTTAAATTCATTTGATTTTTTTTACCTTGAATTTTCATGAATTTCATCAAATTCTTCTCTTTCATCTTAAATTTCTCTAAATTCGTTCCAGTTTTACGGAAATTAATGAATTTTTGTGTAGATTTTGAAACATTTTTCCAATTCATTTGAATTCTTTTAAATATAATTTGAATTGCTCTGTAATCTTCTGAATTTATCCTGAATTTTTTATCCTTTTAGCGCGAAAAAAATACCCTATGAGCATGACAAAAAGTACCCTTTGTTTCCTATATTTTATCCTATAGGGACTGTGAGGGCTGATATTAATGATGCTAGTAGATTAAAAATTTGAAATACGCCGTTTGTAAAATATTTGAAATATTCAAACGTTATATCGAAACGATCATGTCAACCGATATTCTTTTTTTATTATTTTGAAAATTCTCCAAGCTGTCAACCAGGAAATCCAAGTAACCACCCTCGAAATTAAATCAACATTATTTATTTCCAATTATCAGCTTGAAAAATCCAACACCGATGGGTAAAGTAGAGCTCATTTGAACCTCAATTTACCGGAAGTAAAATTGCCTTCGTCGGCTCTCACAGGACTTTATAGTTACGCAATTCAAGGATTCCTCATTGTTTTTAAATGACTGTAAATGAGAAAAAACCAGAAAAAACTGTTTCTTATATGGATCGAAATGCTTTAGAAAGGATTTCTACAATGTCTTCGACATTCAATGATGATAACGTCAGACGGTAAAATGTTAAGAATAAATTCTCTAGAATGGCCACTGACAGTGACTTTGACAGCTGGGAGTTTGGGAGAAAATTAGAAACGACCCGGAATTTTCCGCATAAAAACGGTCTAATGCTTCCATTAAGCTCTCTTAAAGAGTCTTCATCATTTTGTGGGGTCAATCAGTCTAATCTAAATTTGCAATCATCAAATAACGTCCACGAAAATGATTATGATCTTGCCTCGAAGAGTTCGAGATCGGGACCAGGCTTTCGATTCATCAATCCAGCAATCTATGCGGAATCCTTCGAAGCTAATGAAAATTGTGGAGATCACTTGGAAAAAACGACTGTACGTGGGAAAATCCACTCTAATCTTGATGATCACTACTCGGAAAAGGAAATGGAAACCAAGTCTGGAGAAGTTGCCCATGTGGATAGGTTATCTTTACTTTCCATTGTAAGAATTGATCGGCTTTGTAAATTCAGGGTCTTTAGATTTTTAAGTTTTTAATTCTTACTTATTTTTCTTTGGAAAGTCTAATGGTGAAGACTCTTTGAGTACGGTCGATGTTGATGGTGATCATGCGCCTGGTACTTATCGCTGCTTATCTTCTGTGACATCTGATACAACATCTTCCTTAAATATCTATAATCAGCAATCGAGGTCGATTACGAGAATGGAAAGAAGGTGTAAAATTAGTGGTGATTTTCAAGCTTCCGGCGAAAGTAGATCCTCGGAAGATCTCTGTTTGATGTCGACTCGGCGAGATGAGAGGAAGAATGTGCAAAGGTCCAAATATTGATTGTAAAATGGAGACGTCACTGATGTTTAAAAATTTTTAGTTAGATTTTCAGACGATTGCCAGGGTTGCTAGAAGTAAGGGAATTCTTGAAAGTCAGGGAATTTTAATTTTTGTATAGAAAGTCAGGGAATCTCTGGAAAAACCTGAAAGAGTTACGGAATTTTCGATAAACTGAAGTTCAAGTTTAGTTGACATCCACAAAATACGTAAACTTGATAAGTCTTTTATTTTATTTTTTATTTTGTTTGGTTTTGATTTCATTTCGTGGTTAAAAATTTGATTGTTTTGTTAAAAATTTAATAATTTTGTAAAAATTCACACACAGTTGGGTTGGAAATTGAACTGTTTTGTTGAAAATTTATGTTTTTGGTTACAAACGCAACTGTTTGGTTGAAAATGATCTTTTTTGTTGAAAATTCATATTTTAGGTTCGAAAATTCAACTGTATTGTAAAATATTCATCTTTTTGACTTAAAAAGTAAGCATTTCAGATGAACATTTTTTTCTCTATTGTCTGAAAAATCTTTCTTATTTGAAAATTTAACTATCTTGGATAAAAGTTAATTCCTTTTTTTTTAAATATACTAATATTTTTAGCTTAATATTAATTTTTTTGGTTTGAAAATTAAATTTTTTGTTTGAAAATGTAATTATTTTTTTTGCAAATTCAACTACGTTGTTCAAAATTTGTCCTTTTTGGCTTAAAATTGGACAATGTGGTTCACATTTTTTCAGTTATGAAAAATCTTTCTTCGTTAAAAATTCAACTCCTTAGAAAGTGGCATTACGTTGTTAAGAATTTATTGTTGCATCTAATTATTCATTATTTTGTGGGAAAAACTTTTGCTTTGGTTGAAAATTGAACTTTTTTTTGAAAATGTGTCTTTTTGTTTGATTAATTTCTTGGGTTGAAAGTTGGACTATTTTCTTGAAAATTCGTTTTTAGTTGGAAATTTGTCTTTTTGCAAAAAAAGAACTGTTCTTGATGGAAAAATAATATACTTTCGCTGGAAGTATCAACCATTAAACTTTTCGTTGAGAACTCTTTTTTTAAGATTCATCTCTTTAGTTTAAAACTAACTATTTTATTGAAAATTCGTCTTTTTGTGGTAAATTGTTTTAACTGCAAAATGTGCTTTTTTCCATTTTTACTTGAAAATTAATATTTTTGCATCAAAATTTATATTATTGGTTGAAGATTGAACTATTTTGTTGAAAATTCGTTTTGTTTTTAAAAACTTAAAATTAATTTTTTAAATTAATAATTGAATTTCATTTTTATGGTTATAAATTCATCATTTTTGTTGGAAATTAATTTCTTTGATTGAAAGTGAACCCTTCCCTGGAAATTTCGTTTCTTTTTTGTTGAAAAATAATTTCTTTAACTGAAAATGTAAATTATCCCTTTTTGCTCATTGGACTTTTACAAATACTAAATGTATACCTTTTTAATAATAATTATTTATACTTATACTTTAGTACTTTTGATCTACTTCGTTACAAAAAGTTAACAAATGACATGCTTAGCTTACTCATACCATTGTCGCTTATAATCTCATCTTCTACTACCTCCTCACTTTATTCTTCTTTGGAAAATTTCTCAAATTGTTTCATATATCTGCAGAGACCGATATTCAGTTTTCCCGACAAAGTGTTACATAACTTTTCTACTAAATTGGGTCCATGCCTATCTCCTACCCTATTTTCTACTTCATCCATCCATTTCTTTTCAATTTTTTCATTAGCTTTCCTATACCTCCTAATGTGTTCCATGTTCTCCTCTTCCTCTCCACAAAGCCTGCATCTTGTTTCTTTGAAACCCTTGTTTCCCGCTTTACCTACATTGCCACATCTCAGACTAGCCCATTGGTTCTTGTCCTTGTATCCTATTTTTTTATCACGCCAATACTCCCCTCTCACCAGTCGTTTTTCCACGTCCTGCCCAAATGACAGTAAGAAGATTCGTCTACCATAACCCAATCCATTTGGATCTCTTGTCATTTTTTTATCCTCATGCTCTTAGCGAAATTATTCTCAATCTCTTTTAATTTTTCCCCTTTCCTTCCCAAGCCCACTTCAAAGTTACTCCGTCTCCGACCTTCCTTAGGGCCTCCATTAATTTCTCCGAGCTCCTCTTTGAAGCAAATATTCGGCAGCCTACTCATCATTCTTCTGGTTTCAAAACATTCTGTGTTTCCCTCTATCGTCATGACCTCGTTGACTGTAACCCTGTATATTGTCTTGATCATTTCCAGCATCCTTCATTCAATTCCGATTTTGTGCATTTTTTGAAAGAGAAATTTCCTATCCACCGTATCAAATGCTTTCTTTAAATCGATGAGTGCAGTATATAATTTCCCTTTTTATCGCTTTAGACAGTTATTAATCAACGCTTTAAGGACAAATATATGGTCCCTTGTAGATATTTTTTTTACTGAAACGCTCTTGACTCTCTTCATATAGCCCGATTGACTCAAACCAATCCCTTAATCTTTCATTCATAATAGAAGCCAATATTTTGTACTCCGTGTCTAGAAGTGAAACTCTTCGATAATTTGCCGTGTCTTCCTCATTTCCTCTTTTTTAAATTGGCGCTATCACTGCTTTTTCCCATACATTCCCTATTTTTTCGGTTAACCAAAATCAAAAAAAAATCCTTTCATGAATTCGATAGAATTTCCATCTTCTACCGCGGCTTTTCCTCCTTTCATTTTTTAAATATTTCCAGCTATCGCTTCGAATGTTATCTCCTTTTCTAGTTAACTCGTTCCTTCGTTCTCTTTTTCATCCCCTGGTTTTCCTGCCATAAATACTTCTTTTTTCCTAATCTTCTCCTCTTTCCTGCCTTCTGTGTCACTCCTACCTACGTTTTTTTCTGTCTTTTCTGTTGACAGTAATTGTTCGAAGTGCTTCTTCTATTTGTTTTTGCTGATCCCCACCCCCCTCTTCTTTTTCTTTTTCCCTAAAATTCCCTAGCGATCTCCAGAAATCTCCCATATTCTGGCTTTCTTACACCTTCTTCCAATTTGTTTTCTTTCTTTCTCTTTTCTTCCCTTGTTTAGCTCCCTAAGGTTCTTTTTCTCTCTTGCTAACAAATCCCTTTCCTCTTCTCCTTTTCCTTTTAGGACATTTTTTAATGAGCGCCATACCATTTTCTTTGGTTCTTGCACTCCTCATAGCACCACTGTTCTCCAACTCTAGTCGACTTTTTCTTAACTTTGACTACTAAACATGCTGCATTTGCAGCTAGCCAAATGCTATCCCTAAATTTATCCCACTTATCTTCCCATTGTTTCCCTTGATTATCTCTTACTTGGCGATTTGTCCACAATTCTTTCATTTTTTCTATGAATAACTCCCCTTTTTCGCTATTCCATACTAACTTTTATCTCCCTCCCACCACCCCTTCATCGACCAGAACTTCTAAACCTTTTGGCCAATCTTCTATTTTAAATTCCAGGGGTAGGTGATAGGACTTTTTTCTCGTTTGGATCTGAATTTATTTAATTGGACAAACCTCTTCGTTATCCGAGACTATAACATAATCCCCCGCGCTGTATTCTACACCCCCACACTCTTACCTCACTCTAGCATTCAGCTCCCTTAGTATAACTATCTAGTTCCCTCTAGTTTGAGCCTCTTCTATAATTTTTATTAATTTGCTCTTTAGTTTAGACATTCCTACATTTTATATACGGTAACAAACAATAAATCTTTCCGTAGTTATTTTAAATGTTTATCTTCAACAGTGATACCCAACTCCCATTCTTCAATACTCACACGCTCACTTATATCTTTTTTCACTCCGATTAGATGACCTCCACTGGCTCTGCCTCTTTTTTCACACTTTCTGCTGGTTTTGCGCTCAAGTGAAAGTTTTTATTAATCTTGCTCTTAATTTCTTGTACATTGCTATCCTCCACCCAGGTCTCTTGAAGTATTACTAGATCATAGTTCTCCCAAAAATTCGTCAAACAAATTCTCGATTTCCCACTATCCACCTCATGTAACTTCTATTGCCAAATTCTCCTTTCTCCTTACCCCTTCTTACCACGTTTCTATCCAACTTTGGACTTCAATTTCTTTCGGCGTCAGATCATCTTCTATCCTTATTTTCGTTCCCCGGAGTCTGCTTTTCTTTTCCATTAATCTTCGTTTGGCTATCCATGACTGCATTTTAATCAGTATACCCGCACCTATCACTCCCATTTCTTCAATAAAAATTTGTTCACCCGTCATGTCCAGAAGTACTTCCTATATTTCGTTCTTCAGTCTTGTTCCTACTGCTCAGAAACCCCTCACTACTATCTAATTTTTCCTATTTTTTCTTTCTTCGAGCTCGTACCTTAATTCATTTTCCCCAAGCCAACTTGGGTATTCCAGTATCTAATTTTCCTCCTGTTGCTTCTGGATGACTTCTTCACTTCCCGTCTCCTGTTAATCCCTACGCAGTGCATCTTCCTTTTCTCTTGGTTCAGCGACTCTCTCAGTATTCGTCTCATCTTCCCCCCTCTGCAACACCCCATTTTCTATTGATTGTAACGCTGTTTTCTCCAATGCTGCCACCCTTGCTTCACTAATCCTTAATTGATGTTTTAGGTTTGCAATTTCTTGCAATCATTCCATCTCTCTTTCCTTTGCCGCAAATATAACTCCCTCCTTTTCATCTTTCTCCACTATCATCCTCTGAATCTCATTTGACTGTTCCTCGCATTTATTTAGTGCATGAAAGATCTCCAGTTTCCCCTTCTTTTCCCACCAGATATCAATTGATTTTTGAATTTCCGACTCTAAGAGATTTTGTAGGTAATTTGAATTTCATATTCGGAAGATTCTGCCACCCCCCGCTGTTTCTATGTGCCTTTTGACTAGATTCACAATTTTCTACTATATTTGACCCCCTGTATCTTTTGGCTCTGATGACTTCTCGTTTTCCAGATCATCCCGCACCCCTTCCAATTTCTTCCGAATTTGCGAATGAGTCAGCTTGCTGTTTTTACGAAAAGCTTCTTCTACTAATCCTCGCCAAATCGTTCTATCCTTGTTTCCCTCTTTCCCAACAAAAGACTCTATGCATTTTACACTAACGCTATTTTTCTCCTTTAATTTTTTTCTCGGCCTCTCTCTCGCCTTTTTCTCCGCTGTTTTCACCGTTTCCACCTGAATTTCATACTCCGACTCTGTTTCCTCGACCGATGCTGCCCTCTTATTTTCCTGGCCACAATTAACCTCCAAATTGTCTAAATCTATCCCGCTCATATTTGTAATACTAAACCTAACCTAGAGAGAAAATGCTCACTTTTTCACGTGAATTTTTACACATTTCCCATGAACAGAAACCTTGGATAACACTTGTCTGTCTCTTTAGGCTACTTCTCTTTAGTATAAAACTGACACCCCACCCCATATCACTTTTTATTGGTAATAAGTGACGATTCTTTCGCCGCGAATTCTCCCTGCGTTTACCATGCGTAAGACGAAGATTGCCTCCTCTAGAAAATTGATATTTTTGGGTTAAAAATTCAACCTTTTTAGTAGAAAATCCGATTTTTTGTTGATAATACATATTTTTAGTACAATATTGAACTAATAGGTTGAAAAATCATATTTAACGTTGAAAATTCAACTATTTGGTTAAAAATAATTTTTTTGGTTGAAGATTCATTATAAAGTTGAAAACTATTTTCTTTGTTTAAAAATTTAAATACTCACTTTGTTTCAAATTTATATTTTTTTTAAATGAAATTAATTTTCTTTTTTGAAAATTTATCTCTTTGCATGGACATTCATTTTTTTGTTTGAATATTGAATTATGTTGTTGGAAATACGTTATTTTTTTATTGTAAAACTAACTTATCTTCCTAAAAATTTAAGTATTAGATTTTTTGTTGACAATTCATCTGTTTGTTAAATATTTAACTAGTTGTTTGAAAGTTATTTTTGTTGTTGTTGAACATTTATTTCCTTCATTGAAAGATTAATTATTTTGTTAAAATTATTTTTTTTTTGGTTTGGAAATTAATTTTTTTAACTGAGAATGTTATTATTCTATTTGTGTTTAAAAATCTTTCATTCTAGTAGAAGAATTTATATGATTAAAAACTCGTCTATTTTGGTTTAAAAATTGAATTATTTTGCTAAAAAATTTATATTTCTGGGGTAATAATTCAACTTTTTAGTAAAAAATTCTTTTCTTTTTCTTTGTGGACTGAAAAATCTCTCTTGGTTGATAAATTCAACTTTTTTTGGAAAATTCCTCTTTTTTGTATTCAAAATTAATCTGTTTTGGTTGAGTTCAACTGTTCTTGATTGAAAATGAATATATTTTTGGTGAAAATTCTTGCAATCTCACGTAATTATTAATCACCTACGTAAAACAATTGTTTTTGTAACTATAAGAAAAATGTATAGCTGTTAGGGAAAGTCAGGAGATTTCCAAATTGGGATTTTGTAGCAACCCTGATTGTAAACTTAGAATTCTTAGTAGAGGTTTTTCTGTTTCCTATTTTATATTATTCATTAAATTAAATCGAAGTTTAATTCATACAATGAATCCTCCATAATTAGATGTTCATTAAACGAACATAGGATTTTGCAAGGTTCCACGACTTCACTTTCGACTATCAATTTATCAGAGAGACAGACTCTCAGTGGAGTTCCAATTGCCCGACAAATTGCTCACGCAGAATGGGTGCGTGAAAAGGAACGAGAAGCTCTCAAAATAAAAGAAGTAAAGCGAAAATTGGAGAAAAAAAAGAAGGAAGAAGAGGAAAGAAATCAACGAGAAAACGAGGAAAGAGAACGTCGAGAAAGAAAGAGCTTCCTTAGATGGGCTGAGAGAAAAAAGAAAGAGGAAGCAACTAAAAAAGAGGCTGTTGAGAGGGAATTGGAACTTCAAAAAAGACTCAAAGAAGTTGAAGACAAAGCAGCTGTTGCAAAAACCATTTACCTGCGTCAATGGGCACGAAAAAAAGAGGAAGAGCATAAGGGTAACTTTGTTTTAAAGTGATAACTTCTTATGGTACTGAATGACTCTTTCAAACACTCTCCCTCTCTATCTGTCCTTCGCTTTTTCCACTTCTCTCGTTCTCTTCCTCTCTCCCCTCTCTCGCTCGCTCTCTTTCTCTTCATCCTTCGCTCTCACACTCAAACTAAACTCTCACAGTATTAGCAGTGTATAGCGTCATGTGCTCATATATACAGCAGTGTATAGCGGAATGCGCTCTTCTTGAAGATCGTGGTTCGTGCACGTACAAACTGTTTTCAATAGCATTACTTATTCATTTCGAACCCAGTCCCAAATCTTCTAATTAATTCGAATGATATTTCGACTTTTTTTATGTTGAAAGAGTTAAAAGAAAAACCACTTCAATTTATATCATATGAAGTTATCACTTCTACCGGACGTCCCACGAAGGCTTACGTGTTTTTTATTTTTTTTTTTAATGAAATTGTTTCAGAAGTTAGTACTGAGTTACTTACTTAGTTTCTTATAAACAATTTTCCCCGATTTTAAAGAATTCCTCCTTTTCCCCTTGCTTTCAAGAAACTTCCCCTTTTTCTCTTTTTCGGTTAAATGCGAAAAAAATTATTAAAAAATTCAACTTTCTTCGGTTGAAAGTGAATTCTTTTTATTTGAAAAGTCTACTATTATATTTTTCGCGTAGGATTAATCTTTTTGGGTAAAAATTTTATTCTTTGTTTGAAAATATAACTATGTTGTTAAAAATTGATCTTTTTTATTGGAAAATCAACTTCATCGTTGAAAATTCAATAATATGGTTTACATTTTTTTCAGGGCTGAAAAATCTTTTTTCGTAGACAATTCAACACTTTTGTTTATAATTCATCATTTTGGTTTAGACATTCCTCTCTAATAATAGAAATGTAATCTTTTTTCTTTAGTAAAAATGCAACTGTTTGGTTGATAGTAAATCTGTTTGGGTTGAGCGTTCAACTCTTAGGTTCAAAATTCATCTTTTTTGGTTGATTTTCACTTTTTTCTGGTTAACAATTAAAATCTTTCATTTTCGAAATATCAACTGTTGCAGTTTTCGTCAACAATTAATCTTTTATAGTTGAAAATTAAATACATAGTTAAAAGTGGAAGCACTTTGTCAAGAAATTATTTTTGTGGTAATCGCATTTTTGGTGGCAAATTCATCTTTTTCGATGAAAGAGGAACTATTTTGATGAGAATTCTTCTTTGGTTTTGTTGAAAACCAATTTTTTTTAAACTGATAATGTAACAATTGAATTTTTGCTGGAAAATCGTTCATTTTTATTTCAAAATTCTTTAATTTTGTTAAAAACTTGTCAATCTTGGTCAAAACAATCAATTATGTTGGGAGAAAATTTATATTTTTGGGTTCAAACTTCAACTTTTTTGTAAAAATATATATATTTTAGCTTTAACACACCACGTTTCTGTTGGAAATTGAGTTTTTTGTTAAAAATTCTTAATATTAATAATATACCTTTGTCGTTAAAAAATAAACTAATTGGTGGAAAATTCCTTTCGGTTAAAAATTCATAATTTTTTAAAAAATTTACTGCTTGGGTAGAAAGATAAACATGTTTTTTGAAAATTCGTTTTTTTTTTCTTAATCTTGCTTAACTGAAAATGCAATAATTCCATTTTTGCTTGAAAGCATTTCGTTTTTAGTTGAAAGCTTTTTGATTTCTTAAAAAATTCGTCTCTTTTGGGTTGAAAATTGAATTATATTGGTAGAAAATTCATAATTTTGGCTTAAAAATTCAATATTTTTTATGCAATTTTTGTTTATTAACTGAAGTTGGATGAAGAGTATTTTTTGATTGAAAATTCAACTCTTTCGTTGTAAATTCAAAATTGTGCTTTACATTTTTCTCAGGAGTAGAAAATTTTTCTTGGTTGAAAAAATTTTGAAAATTCTTTTGTTAAAAATTCGTCTTTTGGTTTTGAAAATACATCTCTTGGTAGAAATGTAATCTTTTTCGTTAACATTTTAACTTTTTGATTAAAAAATAAGCTGTTTTTTCAGCATTACACTATTTTCATGAAAATTTTCCTTTTTTGTCTGATTTTAACTGCTTTTCATATGAAAAAAAGTCTTTTCTTTTTGTTGTCAAAGTATCAACTACTATTATATTGTTCGTTAAGAATTCATCTTTTCTGATCGGAAATTCAACTGTTTTGTCCAGGAATTTTTTTTTACAGAAAGTGTCGTCTTTTTAGTTTAGAAATTTATATCTTTGTACAAATTTAATATTTTTGGTTAAAAATGCAACTGATCCAAAGCCCCCCTGCCAGGTCTGAAGCCTCCCTGCGCTTCTGTTAATTTATTCTCTTTTTCTAGCCTAGTGGCTTAATCTTTTAGCCATCACAGATGGCTTTTATAGCTTTTTTATAGCTTTTATGGCTTTTATAGCTTGTGTCCAGCAGAGAAATCCCTTTGTAGTTGTTTGTTGCTCCTTCGTCGCCTTTCTTGTGTACTGGGAAGATTGTAGATGCACGCCATCCTACAATTAATTTTTCCTTTTGCCTCAAGTCTTGAATTATCCATACGAGCTCTTTCTGCCCTACTTCTTCCGCTCCTTCGTGAACGACCGATTCCATTAGGCGGTCCAGATCCAATGCTTGGCTGGGGTCATCTTCGGATATTGTGGGTTGTATTTCTTCTTCCATTCCTTCTAAGAGTTTTTAAAAGTGTGCTAGCCACTCTTTTTCCCCTATATTATAGCACGCCGCTTTCTTCTTTCTTCTGAACCAATTCATTGCTTTCCGCAACGCCACAATATTAGAACTTCTAGCCACCTGTTCTTGCTTTTCATCTAGCCATTTCTTGATTAGGTTCAGCCTCAATTGTACTAATTTCTTTTTACATTTCAGGTACTCCCGCTTGTTGTTCCAGTCTCTCTGTTTCCTCAATTTGTGTATCAGTTTAAACAATTTTTTTCTCATAATCCTATATTCATCTGTATCCCAGCTTTCTTCCCGGATGTGGCCGATGCCTTCTTTTTCTAACATGCCCGTTACTTCGGCGGCTATGTTGAGTGCCTCGGTTAAATAATCCCATCTCTGTTCCGGGTCCTCATTTAATCCACTCCGTTCATACCACAATCGCATTCACTCTTCCCTAAATTGTTCTGCCTTGTTTCCCCTTCATTTTCACGACGACCAGGTCCAACACTCCACCAAGCCCGCCACCGTTGCCTAAACTGGTTATTCTTCCATCTTCACCCCCTACTCCTCTGCCATTCATAACAATCATTGCCCTCTCCTCACACCATCGTAATAGGAGTTTGCCCTCACTTCTCAACTCTTTATCTTCGGATTTCCTTTCCTGTATCTCTAAATCGTTGTCTAAGCCGCAATCCGCCACTCCCTTTTCTGCTCCTATTTTTGCATTAAGGTCGCCAGCCACAATCGTTTTCGTAGTAGATCCCTCTAATTTTTCCAGTCTGTCTCCTAGCTTCTCTAGAAAGTATTTTAGTTTTGATGGTTTATTATTATATCCTGTGATAATGACGTAGTTATCCACCCTATTATTTCTAGTTATTTCCAGTATGAGCCCGTACTCCCACTCTTGCACATTCCAAGTCGCCTTTAGATCCCTCCTTATGCCCATTAGCTGTCCGTAGTGAAATCTTTGTCTAAACTATCCATTGACTTTGCCATTCCCATTTCTTCTAAGAACGTTTCTTGAAATACGACAACTTCAGCGCCTTTCCATAGGCTGCGTTTCTTCCACATGTTCGCCATGCCCTGAACATTCCATTGCACTACGCACAGTTCACCAGCTGTCTGTTCTTCCTCGCCTTCCGTCCCGAAATGAGATTGCTTCCCGCCTCTGTACGTATTTTTTTAAGCTTAATTCTCCTTCAAGTTCTTCTCAAACTAGACACGTGCCATCGATCCACATTCTCTGATAGCCTACTTTTGCTATTTTGTGTCTTGCCCTCCAAGCCTCCACTTCTCTTTCTAGCCAATTTTGAACTATCTCTTGTATGGGCATGAGATCATCCAGGATCTGGACACCCAACCCTGCCTCGGTTAGCTTCGCCCTTCTCCTCATTAGTTGTAGCTTGTGATCCCACTCTTCTAGTCTAAGGAGCCACCCTATTTCTGAATTTAATCTTTCCATTTTTTTTACCCTAATCTTTAGCTGTAAGGTACTCCACACCCACTCCTCTAATTCCTCTTTTTTCTCTTGCGGCAGCAGCGTTAGCCCTTTCAATAGAATGGTCTTTTTCCTCTCGCGTCTCTCTTTCAGTTCCGCTTACCAGTCGGCCAACCCTCCTGTCGCATCCGTGACATGTGCTAGGTTCATCCCCTTAGTCGACGAAAAGCCTCCCGAGGCAGTTGTCATCCGATCCAGCCCACCTTGGCCATGACTATTTACTTCGCTTCTATTTATCCCACTAGGTTGTACTTCCTTTCTTAGATTATTTAATGCTATGCCTTTCCACTCATCACACTTATCTTTTTTTTTGTCAAGGTCTAATAGATTATTACCTAGGCTTACCTGCAAATTCGCCACACATTCCTTTAGCCTACTGTTCTCCAGTCTCAATTCCTCGTTCTCTCTTCTTAAGTTTCCGATTTCTTGGTTTTTCTCATTCTCTTTTAGGTTTCTATCGCACGCTTGGCATGCAATTCCCCTACATTCTGTATTTTTTAGTTCTCTTCTTATCATGCTTTCAAAATCTGCCATTCTGGTATCCCATTTTTCGTCTCCTTTTTTCTCCCATTCTCTTAGCAAATCCGGGCCTAAATCGGTCGCTTACGTCTCGCCACCAGTTCCATTGACCTTTGACCGTTCCCTTGAAGAAACACCTTAGAACACTTCACCATAATTGCCGCCGCCATCCAGAACATCTCTCGCCATTTCGCCACTTTTCCGCCCTTCCGTTTAATTCCCTGCACTTTTATGCTCGCTCAGCCCTTTCTTCGTCTCCTCTGCATTAATTGCCCTCTCCCCACTTTTTACTGGCGATATCGAGAGCCTCCATCTCGCTCTGATGTCTGCGTCGCTGTCAAATAAAAGCTCCTCGGCGATTACGTGTTCGATGCTAGAATCCAGGTCAGATGTTGCTGGCTTTCTAGCAGCCGACGCATCTGTTCCTCGCGTTTGTCCAGCGTGTTTGTTGTGATTTTTTTTCTTGGATGGTACATTTTTCAACATCCCCCGATCCTGCCTTTTGCCGCCTTCTGACACATCACTCCCCATTTCGCTTCTTTCCGGCTCTTCGGTTTGGTTCACTGCACTTTTGTTCCCACTCAGCCCTTTCTTCGTCTCCTCTACCATAATTTCCTTACCCCTACATTCTACTGGCGATCTTGAGAGCCTCCATCTCGCTTTGAAAATGTCTGAATCCTTGTCATGATGCCGCTTCTCGGCACCTGAGTGCTCGAAGCCTGAGTCCGAGTCTGCTGTTGCTGGTTGCTTAGCAACTAACGGGCCAGTTCCCCAGCATTTGTCAAGTGTGTTTGTCGTAGCTGTTTTGCCCCGAATCGTACATTTGGTAACATCGCTCGGCACTGGGCCCTTGCGTGGTCTACCCCTGCCTTTTTTCGGCTGTTCTCGATGGCTTATTAGCGTTCCCTTCTCTATCGACACTGTTGCCGCTAGATGTCTCCAATATCGCCTTCTCCTTCGCCCGCTTCTCAGCTTCTTCAACCATGCCTGATTATAACCTCTTTTCCACTGAGATTTAGGAATGGCCTTATAGAAGAGATTACCTTTGCCCGACACAAACCTATTATCACTAAGCCTTCTTCCCTCCCTTATCCACACTTACCACCACTATACTAAGGATTCCGTGGCACCCGACCGGTGATTATACTCGTTGGAAGCTACTTCCCGACAAAGCGCGTTCACACTCAACCGCGGCCATTTTCCTCTCTCCATTCATCGTTGTAGGTGAACATTGAAATATTTGGTTGAAAAGTCTTTTTTGCTTGAAAGTTTAATTATTTGGTTGAAAATTCATCTTTTATCGTTGAAAATGTATGTGGTACCTAAATTAATTTTTTCAAGAGAATTTAATACCCTGTTTCCGTAAAAATTCACCCTATTTTCCCTGCTTTTAAAACATTTTAGACTGTGAAATCTATGAATGTTTTAATTTTCACCTCTACTTATTTCCCATTTTTCAATCTTTTTTCTTCTTTTATTTTACTGTTTAAAAAACAGCTCATCAGAAAAAGCAGCAAATAAAAAAAGAGCAAGAGGAAGAGGAAAAAAGAAAGAGATTAGAAGATAGTGTGAAGGCTTATGAAAAGTGGCGAGAAAAATCCAAAGACAAACCTAAGCCTGCTACCCAAGGTTTATTACGTTAGTTGAAATTAACACCATAGATCTATTAACAGTGGCGTAGTCCTAAAAGTAAAAGTGGCCTGGCGATACTATTTTTGGTTCGGAATTCAGCTCATTTGGTTAAAAATTCGTTTTATGTTTGATTAAAAATAAATTTTTTCAATTGACAATCAAACTACTCCATGTTTGGTTAAAAGAGTACATTTTTCAGTTAAAAATTCTACTATTTGGTGAAAAATTGATCTTTTTAGTTGAAATTTAAACTTCAAGGTGGAAATTTCATGTATCTTTTAAAAATTTTGTCTTTCTTGGCAAGCATTTAGTCTTCTTGGTTAAAAATGTATCTTGTTTCGTTGAAATATTAACTGTGACATGTTTCATTTAGTATTTTGTTGTTGTAAGACTATTATTTGACATAAGCTCGCACTACTTTGTAAACAAATCTTTTTTTTATTAATGATTTATATTTATAATTGAAAATTCCACTATTTGCTTTTAAATGAACTTTTATGTTAAAAAGTTTACTGTTTTTCAAAAAATTGATCTTTTTGGCTTGAAAATTCAACAATTTGGTAGAAAATTAATCTTTTTAGTTAAAAGATCATATTTTTGGGTTGATAATTGATCTTTTTTGTGGATAATTCGTCTTTTTGGTTTTAAAATGAAATTTTTGCCGGACATTTATATATATCGTTTAAAACTCACATTTTTGGTAGAATATTAATCTTCTTGGTTGTACATGTTGTGCATGTCCTTTTTGTTAAAATTTTATGTTTGCCAATTTAAAAATCCACTGTTTCTACACCATTCGACTGTTTACTTTAAAAACTATGATTTTTCGTTTGCCTTATCAAAAAATTGGCTTTTTTGTGTATTTTGTTAAAATTTAATTATTTTTTTTGGAAAATGTAACTATTTTGTACAAGTCATAATTTTTGGTTAAATCTTCAAGTATTTTTGGCAAAACTCATTCTTTTTACTGGAGAATTCGTCTATTTGGTTGTCAATGCAACTGTTTTGTTGAAAATTAATTTTATTTTATGAAAATTCATCTCTTTAGGTAGAAAATGTTTTTTTGTTGAAAATGCATTACATTTCGGTTTGTATTCTTTGAAATTTAAATTTTTTCGTATTAAATTCAATATGTTATCAGAAATCATTTTATTTAAAAGAATGTATAAATATAAAATCCGTCTTTAGCCAAGAGCCACGTTATTTTCTGGTGAGGGGGCGGAGGTAAAAAAACTCAAATTTGATGACGCAGTTTAAGGATGGCCCATAACCGGGAACATTTTTCGTGTGTCAAGAAAGTGGCCGGGCGTCACCAGGCCTTCCGAAAAAGTACCCTGGTGGCGCCAGGCCTCGCAGGTGTCGACTACACCATTGTCTATTAATTTTCTAATACAGTGAACTTCCACTTATGTCCCCGCTCGCCAGTGTCCCCGCGAGCCTTGCTCCCCTGCCCTTATACGCACTTATTTCCCCGTACGCAGTTACTTCGCCTCCCATCACTATCCCTGTGCGAGCTATATGGTCACGCCCGCAAGAGCGGATGGCCAATTAAAAAAAGAGGACCGAAAAGCGGGAAATTTGAGCCAAGTATTTTAATATAACGTCATGGGAATGCAGATAATTTTTTTGAGAAAATATTCGAAACGTAAAAGTAACGCTTGAATGTCATGATAGTCAAATTCTTCAAGTGTAGAATGTATTTTCTGTCATGGTTCATTCTTTTGTCGATTGACGACCTTTCAGTGTCCCGCAATACAATCAACTGCACAGAAAAAACGAGAGATAAAGTTTACATCGATTCTGGGTGATTCTTGCCGGATAAACTTTAAATGAATCTAAGATAATTTCGATTTTTAATCTTGCCTGGATAATCTTTCGCCTTATAATCGCTCCATTTTTATTCGAGATGCAGCGAGGATTGCGATGCCAGCGCTATCTACCGTCGTTTAACTTAATTAAATTGGATAGAACCGGGGATTCCCACCTGTCGGTTGCTTTTTGCTCTTTTTGCTAAATGGTATTAAGTAAGTTTTAATTCCTTTACAATAGTCTAATATATTTCGGAGGAAATATATCAGTAAGAACAAATTTTTTTCGTGGCTTCTGTTACTGATTCTACAGGTTTTACCGAAATTTACTCACTTCCGCGTCCCGCAGTAAAGGAAATCAGAATTATTATCCTAACCTCGGTGAAAGTTTTGCCGAAATATTTTTATTTTTTAACCGTTGCAAGTCTTACCTGCAACAAATTTTAACTTTTATTTTTTTCTGTCACGTTTTAAATCTGGTGTGCCGATTTATAGCTCGAATTTACTCATACATTGCCGTTTTCCCATTCCTATTAAGGACGCCGTAGTAGACGACAGATTTTATTCCATCGTAGGATAAACTTTCGCCAAATAGCATGTAAACTTTAACAACGGGAAATATTACATTCAACAAAATTAAACTTCAGTTTTTTCTGTGTGTCCGAAATTTGAGATGAAAGAACCCTATCTGAAACACTAAGCTCTAATTTTGGATATTTTATTTCGTGACACTGAAAGATCTCTGATCGACAAAAGATTGAGAAAATGACTGAGAAAATAAATCTACACTTCAGAAATATTTCCATGGACTTTGCTTGAAACAAATTTCCTGACGATTCGCGGTAGAGGTGGGGGTCCCTCCAGAGGCTAACATTCCAAAGCGTATACGTTCTACAGCTGAGGACATAGGTGGAAGTTTACTGTTTATATATATGTTTTTTTTTATTGCAAAAATTCTTCAATTCTTCTCAGCACATCAGAAAGCGAAACCTGCATACGTAAATCCAGAACCGTGGCAGCAAATTATAGGTGATGAGATAGAAATAAATGAATCTCCCAAAGAGCCTTTAAAAGATCCAAATGGCACCAAAAATACACCGAATCTAGCAAATGAGAAGATCACAGCAAGGAAAACTAGATCGTCTCATCAATGATAAGATAAGTGGGAAATAGCAAGAATAACTTGTCTACACACGATTAGTTCGAGATAACGATTTTACTAAGCGCCATCCTTGTCGCTGGTCTGAATTTTCTGAATTCATTGACATTACGAGGAACACTTTCATTTTCAAGGAGAAGATGCTGCACCGCTAAGTAAAAAAAGCGTTGTTTCACATCGCAGACAAATGCAACGCAGTTTTTAGCAGTTTATTTGATTTAGCATGTCATATTATTGCATCTTTACTTTTGTTAGCCTTATTTTATAGACGCCGGTGTGTGTATATTTTGCAGATTTATCAATCCTCCTGAACCTTCCAGAACTCTGGAAGACCTCAATGTTGGTAAAACTCCGTGCACTTTGTTGTATTAAAAACTGATTAAAAATAAAAATAAGCATTTGAGTCCGTGTCTATATCCAAGATTAAGTCGACATTTTTTAAGCTTATTATTGACGGTGTATTTTATGAGATCGAAGACGAACCAGGAAGTGATAGTGAACTAGGCGCGGATCCAATTGCTAATCAATTTGGTTACGAAGCTAGGGGCCGTCCATAACCTATGATACCGATTCGAGGGGGAGGTGTCACGCTAAAAACTATGTTAGGAAACAGGGTGGGGGGGGGGGAGGAAGCTAAGCGGAATTAACTTTAGGAGTTTAGATAACAGTACCTTTTTTGGATTAGGGGTACATCTCTTTTGGTAAATCATGTTTAAAGACAAGTGGAATTTTTCTGACCGTTCAATAAATTTGGTAAAACGTTACAATTTACTGATTAGTGTTAGACAGTTAGGTCAGCGTCTATTTTTCCCTTAAATCCGTGTTTCACAGGAGAGGCAGCCAAGTCACGTGCCGATATCCAGGGTGTAACCCGGTTTTCACCTAGGTTGGGTTGATAACGGTAATTTAATTTTATTCACCTAAAATGTACACTTGATAAAGGATTTAGACTTGACTCTTCAAGCGGTCAGAAGACGACACGACTTTCCTACTCTTGTATTGTTGCGCGTTTAGGCTTCTCAGTTGCCTTGAAAAAAAACACTCGTTACTTCGTGCAGGCCTCGTCTGTAGTTGTTGTTGTCAAGGTTTTAATTGAAAATGGCCCAAGAACTCCACATTTGGACGGTGGATGCCGAATTCATCCTCATATACAAAAAAAAAAAAAAACAGTGACGGTACTCGTCGATGAAACCGATGCACCGCGTGCATGAACCGGACTGTCAATCGTAACCGTAATTGGATAGAGTGCTCCATCCACCGTTCGCTAGTGGTAGCGTCCGTCTTTAGTAATACGATACTTTACTCGGCAGTCCGTAGAGTGGTTCCACTATTTACTGATAATATACATAGGAAAATGGAATTAGACGTTTAAGTGCCCCATCAATCGTTCGCCAGTGGTAGTGTTCGGCTTTAGTAAGACGGTACATTACACGGCGTTCCGTAGAGTGGTTTTACTATTTACTGATAATTTACATAGGAAAATGGAATTAGACGTTTAAGTGCCCCATCAACCGTTCGCCAGTGGTAGCGTTCGGCTTTAGTAAGAAGGTACATTACGCGGCGTTCCGTAGAGGGGTTCCACTATTTACTGATAATATACATTGTTTGGATGGTTGGTTGTAATTGAGTGGGGGGTGAAAGCACCCCCCTGGCGCTCAAGCTATAGAGCAGTACTTCGAATCCGGCCATCTTCGTCGAATGTTTTTGGATCTCCGCGGCTTTTCGTTGTTACCTACACATCGCACAGCAAGGGACGTCCTTCCTTGTCATCAGTAAACAAAGTGATCCTCGCCAGCTATGCAATCCGCAAGCCTCCCTAGAAGGCTAGGGTGGGGGGGGGGGCGATCCCTCTGAGGTCATCAGTTAGACGCACAGATTCGAAGCACTCTCCTGGTGTGTTATGTAAGTGTATGTGTGCGTAAGTTCATTACTCGAAAGCGTCCAGCGATCATCCCGCGTGTTTTCCCCCCGTATGGAGCCTCCAAGTGCAAGGAGAACGCTGACTCATTTTGGAGTCTTCTCATAATCAGCTTCGACCCCGAGGTTGGTCCCTCGTACGAAGCCCGTTTATCCTTCGTAAGGCATCATCTTTTTCTGAGGGGACCTACAGTTTTAGGTGGGTGCCGAACCACCGAAGCTCCGGTAAAAGTACATAGAAAAATTTCCATTGGTACCGGCACAGGGATCGAACCCCAGTCCTCCTGCTTGGAATCCTGGCGCGCTATCGTTTTAGCCACCGTGACTCTGATAATATACATAGGCAAATGCAATTAAGCACCATTCAGACGAGTGATTTCCGGTTCCGATTACGATGACAATTGCAAACGTCGACCAATCAGCGTGGATCGTGCTGCGCATTAATTGATTGACGACTCCAATCGTAACCTTAATCGAACCGGGAACTGCTCCTCTGAATACGCCTTTAAAGGCAATTCAGACTAGCCGTTCTCGGTTGCGGTTCGCCGGTTCGGTTCAGTTCTAGGTTGATCGGTGCAGCTCGCACTGCACCGATTCAGCTTACACGATTGTCATTCTCACGCATGCGCGTATAATAGACTAAAGTGACGCAAGTGACGTGCAGCAAGTTCGAGAAACAGCTGAGAGGCCTCGTGGCTTAAGTAAGCGCTCTCATTGGCTACGGTTGCGAACGGCACGGTTGAAATTAGAATCGAAACTCAATGCTTGAACCGGAACCGAGACCGAGTATGCGCTGATTGGCCGAGAGTTTAACCGGACCGGCGAACCGCAACCGAGAACGGCTAGTCTGAATTGGCCTTTAGACGGACGAGTGCTTCATCCACGGCTTGGCAGTGGTAGCGTCTAGCTTTAGTAAGGCGGCACTTTACTCGACGGTAAGTGAATAGTTTAAAATGAACCGGTGAAGTGACCTGGAAAAAAGGTAGGTTAGCTAAAATGTATTTTGAAAAAAATTAAACATCTTCGTGTAGTATTTTTGAAAACTGGATGAAAAGTTTAGTGGATGGCCATGTCGCTAGCAAGTTTGAGCGCGCCTAGTGCGCGCGACCGTTGGTTCTCGCGCTTCGCGTTCGATAATGTATTTACCTAGCGCTCCGCGGTCGATCTTTTTATATTCCCCACATTTGTGCACACATTTTTCAAAAAAAAAAGGTCAAAGCATCGACAACAGTAATTTGGTGGTAGTGAATTCTCTTTTGTTAAAGGTCCTTCAGCTTTAACTCTTATATTCTCATCACATATCTCGTGCTTCGCACTCGAATTTGTCCCATAAATAGTATCTCTTTTCCATAAATGTATATTATTACCATTCATCACATGCATTGATATCAAAACAGACGTAGTTTCATTGTCTCGTTTGAAAA
Organism: Belonocnema kinseyi; assembly: GCF_010883055.1. Lineage (NCBI taxonomy): Eukaryota > Metazoa > Arthropoda > Insecta > Hymenoptera > Cynipidae > Belonocnema > Belonocnema kinseyi. The sequence continues at coordinate 40,069,008 of NC_046662.1, read as the reverse complement.
ATGCGCATTCTTTAAAAAGTATGTTGTTATTAAACATTTTATTGCAATTTCATGCCGGTTTTTAACTTCTAAATTATATCCCTAACGTCAGTGACTCACGAAACTTCGATTAATGAGGAGTTATCGTGCTAACAAACTAAAAATCTACAGACACACAGACAGACACATTCGTAAAAACCTGTCTTTCGGATTCAGGGAGTCTCAAAACGTCGACATTTGAAAAAAAACTGAGGGGGGGGGGGGATTTACACAAATCTAGTACCTTCTCCGATGAGAATGTGAAAATATAGAAACAAACTTTCTTACAATAATCTGGAATGATTGCATCTGCACTTATAGAACAGAAATAATTCTATTAATATCTAACTTAATCACAAAATCTTACTAGAAAATCTTACTAACCATGATTTATAACGAAAAATTAACATAATTTAACATTGACTGTTTATATAAACATTTTGGTTAACAAATGTTCAATAAAGGAGTTTTTCTTATAACTAAATTAATTTTACGGACCAAAAGTGATTCACAATTTTCTTCAAATGCATTTGTATGCAATGAGTTTTATTAAACAAAAGTTTAGATTGTTAATAAAGATTTATTTAAACAAATGTCTGAAATGTTCATTTCCTTGTAGAAAAAACTATCTCTTGCATGAACTAACCAACGACATAGTTTAGAAAATAATTTATGTGATTGTTGTTAATATTTTTTTAAAGCAAAAACTAAGATTTGTCATTTTTTCATTCAAAAGAGCTCCTTTGCACTGAAATTATCTGACAATAAGCTAACACTGATCCAAAATTAGATATGAGACACAGTGTAACAATTTACGTAATTGTGGATAACAATTTCTATTTAAAAATGTCAAAATATTCTGTTTGATCGCATAAAACAAGGGCATTTTTTGTAGGAGACTAGCCTTAAGTGAAACTTCTTTATAAGCTTTATGGGATAAGCTCTTGTCGAGAATATTTTTTTTTATAAAATTGTAGGAGAATCACATAGTAAATGTTCATTTACACTGACAGCCCGTGACGCTTGGATAATCCCGTTGCTTCTCCTTATAAGCCCTAGACTGTACCCCACAGCCCTCCCCATAGGGAGAAGACCGCAGCTACATTGTTAGATGATATTTCAGACTCATTGATTTGGCCTTTGAGCCCAATCTTATATCTGTAATATCGGACGTTTCCGTTTCCTATAAAAATTTCTGTTAGGACTTTAATTTCGGTCCTCCCGAGCTTGAGTAATTCCTTCGCTCGGTGAGAGTTTAGCTTTGAGCCCAAGAGTGGAAATGCCTACGACTGGCTCAGGTCGAGTAAAATTCTCTTTTGCTGCTAGCTTTGCTAGCCTATCTGATATTTCATTGCCTTTGATTCCGCTGTATCCAGGGATACGCAGTGGAGCATGACCATCATCTCATATTCCAGAACTGTGGCGTAGGACCCCATCACAATTGTGAAGCCCATTTCATTCCATCTATGATATACCCTGGCACCTGCATTCTCCTTGTTCCTGGAGCCATCTGTAAAACAGTTGTCTCCATTACTGGGCAGGTGTGCCTCACCGTTAAGCCATTCCTCTTTCGTGGATAGGCTGACTCGGCACTCCTTGTCGAAGAGGTAGCAACTGTAGGACATTTTGTCCCTGAGCATGCTCAGTGTCGGCCCTCTCGCAATGTCGATTGATATCCGTAATACTGTCAAGATACTTCCGCCAGACCGCCTTAGCAGCCACGGCCTTTAAATTAAGATGGAGGGGCTCCAAACCTATTAGTGTTCCCAGAGTCATCGTGGGTCTCGACTTCGAGGCACCAGTGATTCCTCTCAGAATCAGTACCCTGATCCTTTCCAGTCGAGACTTCACTGTAGGCAGTTCTACCTTGCTCCAATAGACCACCGCCGCGCTGCGTAGGTTAGTCTGGATCGCAGGATCGCTATGTAGATCCACATAAGTGTCTCCTATTTCAAGCCCCAGCTTTTCCCTATGGCTCTCCTACAGACCCAGAGAGTCGCTACTAACTTCTTGCAGTTGTTTTCCATGTGCTCGTTTAATGACAGCTTCTTATGCAAAATGACTCCCAGATATTTGGCTCGTACTTTGATTTCCAGTTGTTGTCCAGCCAGTTTCAAAGTACGCTTGGTTCCCCACTTATACCTTCTGGTGAATATAACTGCATCCGTCTTACTCGGATTGATTGATAGTCTAGTCCTCTTGCACCATGAATCTACTATTCTTAGTGCTTGCTGTATTACCCCTCTCCTGCAGAAGCAGGTCCTGAATCTTGGCAATTGGTCTGGAGACACTTTTTCGAGCGCCCTCCAGATAGCCTTCCTAAAAAGCTCAAATTGTTCTATGGTGAGCATCGAGTCTGGGTTGCCCTCTGAGCGGCTGTCAACTCAGTCCCCGACGACTCCCTGGTCGTCGGCTGCTGGGCTGCCTTGTGCCTCTTCACAGGCTCAGCTCCCCTCCCGGTGGGGTACCCTCTGAGCCCCTTGCTCGCTTTTGAGCCTCGGTGCTAGTTATCGGCGTTGTGGTCACCGATTTACTAAGTCTCCCAGCTGCTCTACTAGCCAGCTGCGCTTGCCTCTTAAGTCTCCTTTTCAGGGAACCGTTGATGCGTTTCTTCTTATTAGAGGACTGATTAGCTGCTCCAATCAGTTGATCCCTTAGCTCCTGGAAGAGCTGGAGATACAGCCGCCTGAGTTTGGCCTGCCGGAGAGACATATTGAGAGGAAAGGGTTATGTTAGACCCGTTAGGACCTAACCCCTTTCCCCCCTCCGACACCTCCCTTTCTGCTTCTTCTCTAGAGATTAAATTTCCTTGATCTATTTGGGTTCCCAAGAGTAGCTAGGGAAATAAAAGGTCTGCCCCTGCAAAGCCCTGCATGCCGGGGTAAGGCTAATTACTCGGGGAGGTCGTCCGGTGTCCCCGAGAGTCTGTTAGGGCACCTTCGTAACCCGCAGGTGCCAGAGTGCCACGGGTATGATCACTCTACACTCAAGGCTTAGGGAGGGGGGGAGGGGTCGCATTGAGCGAGACACTCCAATAAATACCTGTTCGCAGGCCACAATGTTAACGGAGGGCTGTTTCTTGGTCGCTATGCAGGCCGCAGGTCATTCCTATGCCAATTTCAAAAACTGGAGGTGGTTCGATCCTTTCCATATTAGTGAGGAGAGCTCGTTTATAGGAGCCCTTTCAACCATATCGATACGCATGCAGGCCGAGGTCCGTTTGATCCCTAAGGATTAAGTTAAATATCATTAGAATTATTTATGTTCTTTAAGTGCAGATGCAATAATTCCAGTTGATTGTGAGTTTCTTTCTAAATTTTTTCTTAAAATAAAAATTGAAAAAGCTACATTGGCTAATTTGGTGACTTTATTTGTTTATACATATATTGTTTCTCTGTGACAAAAATTAAAAAATCTGGAACGATTGAGAAATACGAACAGTAGACACTTATGAACAGTAAATCCCTATTTCAGACTACAGTAGAGCGGTTACCGCCACACGCGGTACTAAACAATATTATTTATCAATAACTTAAGGACATGCGATCTTCTTTGTGTGGTCAATCGAGTACAGTTCCCCTGGCTTTTTCTCCACAAAAATAAAAAAATTTTAAACAGAATTCAGAGATACTATAGAATATCGTAACATACGTCCCCGGACGTAATAGGTCTTAAAATTGTTGCTGTTTGTTTCTGATTCATAGGAAGCACAACTATCAGTATAGTGGCGCCACAGCCGCCCATTTCGGTCAGTAATTTCCATATGGAAACACCTCACGTATATCCATACTTACGCACAACCGACGCATAGAGGCACAACTCGTTGAGTGACATGTTGATTATCGAGAGGGAACAGTCCGAACTCGGTCCTCGGTTCGTCAATTTAAGAAAAGCGAAAGATTTATGGAAGTGTTGAGTCTCAGAACGGAAAAAATGAGGTAAGGTAATGTTACGGCTTACGCAAAAGTTGCTATCATTTAGAACTGATACTCCAACAGAACTCTTTTTTAGGGTTCCTCTTTAGTTCGTTAATATCCCATAGATGGCACTTCACATTTGCAACCGCACCTGTGCCGAACGACGCGATACTATTTTAAATCAATAAATACTTTGAACGATTATACAGGAAAATATTAACAAATCTTTTATATTCTGTTTAAAACAAAATTAAATTGTACTGCGCATTTTTGGTACATGTGCAGTTCAAAACGTCGGATTTTCAACATAACCTCAAAAACTGTCATTTCATATGCCCTACCTTCTTTTCAAGAATGGCTAATTCCTATAATTTTGGTTTTTTCATTAAAATGTTTCCAGTGCAATATAATTGATTACGAATTCCAAAATTGCAATATTGATTACGAATTGCAAAATGAAATATGCATAATTAACTTGTAAAATGTTCGAAGTGATTCAAGGTAGAAGTGACAAAAAGGCTCTATTTGCAACCGTTGTAATCCATAATTTGGGTTTATTCAGAAACCATTTACCATTTGGGGGTCCTTTACAGCAAGAGAGGTTCCCTTTTGTTGTAGCTCCTTTGGAACCAAAAATCGGTTTAATAGAAACCCAATTTTTTTTGGTGAGTATCTTTCTAGTATAACAACTATTTTTTAATATTATTCGAATGAGAAGATTGTATACTTTTATGAAAATCCAATCAGGGAAATACTAATATATGCATATGGCTATGCTTCCAGGCACACTAACCTCCGAGCGATTCCCTTTCGTACAACTCAACAACACACTTTTCAAAGTTTTTCGCAAAAAAAATCACCTTTAAAATTTCAGACAAGTTGAAAAAAAAGATTAAAGTTAACGGCAATAACGTTTTTTTTTCACTCCAAACACGCCTGATTCTCCATGAAATACATTTCCCTTGATCCTGTCACTACTCTGTTCCTTTAGGAATTTTCGGATTGGTTAATATAATTGCTCATAGAGAACCATTATAAAAACTTTAGCCCCCCAGGCACCTTCTTACAAAAAAATTTGCTTACTTAAATTGTACATCTTTTCTGTATGATATTTGTTTAAGGAAAAAAATGAAAATGCAACCGACTCACTGGCGCTTGTTGAACGCTTTCCCTACACGGAGAAAAATAGATAGTTAAACGTTGAGTGTCAAAATCTAAATGGTCAGTTTGACTTTCCAGAAAGTATTATGTATAATCCATAATTTTTTCTGCAAAGCCAAAGAGATTCTCATTTTATCCTCAACTTAACAATCTGCAGAGAAAATCTGTCCCAGTGTTCCAAACTTATGACCAAAGATTATCGATTCGAAACTCAAGGATGATTCAGTTAAATATTTTGTTTGTAGTCACTTGTATCATTTCCGTTCGGCCAAATTTACTGTAAAAAATAAGCAATTTGATACTGTCAGGGTCAAATAATGCGTAAACTTCATAACGGAGTAACTGGCGCGACCAAAGTGGTTATTTCGTTTATTCCTACCGCCCTACTGTAAATTTGCATTTTGCGGAGCGAGTGAGATTCTCGAAATTATATCTAATATTTTCTGTGATTTCCCGTGATTTTCTGTGATTGGGAATGTCAAGTATCTATTTTACGTAATGTAGAAGTCTCGAGATCTCTCGAGACTAAAAGTTTTGAGATTATGGTTAGAATAATACACTTTTTTAAGTTGTATTACTGTGATTATTTTACTAATAGTTTAGAATTAGTTAAAAAATAAATTGATCTATAATATGATTCACTGTCCTTCAATGTTCCTTTGCTGTTTTGTTAAAAATTATTTTTTGTATGTTTGTTAATTTTTTTTTACTGAAAATTTAGCTTTAAAATTTTTAATTATCCTTTAAGTTATAAAATCAACTAACATTTAAAAAAGGCAAAAATTGAGTTATTTAAATTGATTAGTTATTTAATTACTTTCTTCAAAATATGAAGAGAGAAACACAGAAGATCGCAAAACTCATTGTTGTTAGATGTCTAATTCGTTCTTTACCGGTTTTCCAGCAATCAGCCTTATTTCCTGACGTAAGTCAAATGTATCATTTTCAATGATATAGCCGTAACAGAAAATGTGGCCTGGCGGTACTTTCTATAAACTACGTCACCAGTATGGGGGAGGGGGGATATGTAAAAGGATACAACTAATTTATTCAAAATTTATTTTTTTACTCAAAAGTTTATCTCTTTGGTTTCAGATAAATTTTTTTAACTTTCCATTAAACTATTCTATTTTTGGTTGAAAATTTATCTTTTTTACTTAAAAATTTAACTATTTGGTCAAAAATTTATCTTTTCAAGTTGAAAGTTCAAGTTTTTGGTTAGATATTCACGCATTTTGTTAAAGAATCATGTATTTTTAAATGAAATTTATCTTTCTTGCAGAAACTTAATCTTCTTAGTTAAAAATTTATCGTTCTTTATTAAAAATGCAATTATTTGATTTTAAATTTAATTTAATAGTACAAATTCTACTGTTACGTAGAACATTCATCTGTTTGGCTTAAATAATCATCAATTTTGTAGAAAATTAAACTTTATAAAAAAAATCATATTTTTGGGTTAGAAATTCAACTTTCTTGTAGATAATTCGTCTTTTTGGCTTTAAATTGAAATAAATTTTTTGACAATTCATGTACTTTGTTCAAAATAGGTCTTTTTTAGGAGAACAATCATCCTCTTCTTTAAAATTCATTTTTTTAAATTTATTAACTTTGTGGCAAATAAATTTATTTATAGTTAAAAATGATTTTTTCATTTCAAAAATTTATCCGGAACTTTATACAAATTTTATCCTGCTTATTATAAAAATTTCAAATTTCTCTTTTTTGATAGAAAATTAATTTTTTTTAATATAAAATTTTTTTAAAAATTGGTTTCTTTTAAAATTTTCTTTATCAGAGTTTTTATCTGAAAATTTAATTATTCCATTTTTTGTTAAAACTTCATCCTATACATTTTATAAGTTAAATAATTAAATGTGAAAGGTACTTAAGAACTCTACAATTATTTTAAGTATGCGAGTCTACTCGAGAGAAAAAATAAAGACACGGTATATTAGAAAAATTATACCAGAGTTAAGTAACTAATCATTTTTTTCAAATTGGAAATTATAAGTAATGCAACAACGTATCCTGATTAATTTGGTTGATTACAACAAATATATCGTAGCAAAAGATTGATGAATAAATTTTGCCTAAACAGATTTTTATAAATTCATTACAAATTTGTCTAACTTATCATCAGGCCAGCCATATGCTCAAATTCATACATAATTTTTCAACCTATAATATTAATTTTAATTATTTTTAGATTTTCAGATTACTTTCGAGTGATTGAAACATTTCCCTTATTTCGATCTCCATATTTTACAATATTATGATAATAAAAACTAAATAATGAATAAACGCTATTTCCTAATGTTTTAAAAACATTGAAAGTTTTTCAAAAATTTGTAAAAAGACAATGAATTAATTGAGTAATATTTAAGATATTCTCGATCCATCCTCTTACCACTTACGTAACTTTTGAATAACTGATAAAAATAAGTCATTCAAGTCCTAACAATTTGAGTGTTTAATATTGATGCGAAATAGTATATTAGAGTTTTGATTTTAAATTATTAGCAATGTAATTTAATATCTTATACCTATTTCTATTTAAATTGCTGATTCCTTATTATACAGGAAAAATATTATCAATTCTTTAATTTAAAATTAAGCTAGAAGGAAGTCTTTTCATTTGATGTTTGAAATTTTTGCGCGATGTTCACGTATTTCAAGAATTTATATGCATCATTGTTTTCATTTTCATAATCGCTCTTGTTTCTTTTTTTTCTTTTTCTTTTTTTTTTTTTGCTCATCGCATTCTTTTTTCACAACCAGAGGTTGGGGGGGGGGGGGGTGCCTGCCTGGAGTAGATCCGCCCGACCTGTTTCAAATAGGATTGGCGCCACTGGGCTCAGCATCCCCCTTTTAAAGGAGATTTTTCCCCGGAGCACCCCCGCGACCCCTTTAAAATGAGGGTGGCTCTCTCGCAACTGCGCTTTTCCTAGGCGCGGCGCACAGTGGGGTGAAATCGGAAAACGAGGTTCAAAATCACATTTAGAACGCAATTATGCACCGATTTTAGAATTTTTTTTTTGAAAAATTCAGAACT
>NC_046662.1:40057203-40060757 GCF_010883055.1 Belonocnema kinseyi | reverse complement strand
TTCTGAATTTTTCAAAAAAAAAAAATTCTAAAATCGGTGCATAATTGCGTTCTAAATGTCATTTTGAACCTCGTTTTCCGATTTCACCCCACTGTGCGGCGGACGGATGCTGGGCCCGTGAATCGGCCGGGTATGTCGGGTTGCGTGTTATAAGCGAGATAGTCGTTGGTAGAGAATTCATGTATTTTGTTGAAAAGTCGTCTTTTTGGGCAGAAATCTAATCTTGTTTGTAGAAAGTTCAACCTTTCAGGAAAAAATTTAATTATTTGATAGAAAATTCATACAGGGTAAACATAGGTATTACCGACACCTTAAAAAAAATTGAAAAAGGAGAATATTAATTTATATGCTTATTTTTTGGTAACGAAGATGAATTCATCTGAAAGGACAGATTTTCAGTTATCAGACAGTACTTTGTAATATAATTATTCTTTGCCAAAGTATTGTTATACTTATTTTAAAATAATTTATTCAAATTCAGTGAAGGACACCATATTTCCAGTGAACGACACCCTACATTCAGTGAAGAACACCGCTATTGATTTTGAATTTAAAAGAAATTAGAAAGTTATTTGTAAGAAATATTATGCAATTTAGTTTCTTTAGATATTAAGCAACATCATTTTGTATAATTATGGGTTTTTTTCAAAGAAAAGACTAAGTTTTTGGCGAAAAGGAATACCTTCGATATTGTGTGGTTATGTTTATTTCATCAGTTCACGAATTTGTCACATTCATTCGGGGATGTCGTTGAGTGATTTTTGAAGTTCGGAAATCCAAAATCAATTAAAAAGATACTGAACATTAAAGACTCGTGAAAGGCGATAGCATAGAAATAAGGAAAGCAATTATAGCAACACGGGCTTCAATAAAAAATGCGTATTATACCATAAAAACTTCCTTCTGTTGGTTATCATTCACTGGTTTTAAAGACATGATAAGAATATTTCAAATATATCAAATCTACTCAAATTTGAGACTGATATTTATTGAATTAAATTACAAAGCATAATCATCTAACCTCTAAAAGTACTACAAAATAAGAAATATCTTTTCTTCCGACTTTCAGGGGACTTTCAAATTAACGATATGACTAATTTTTATAGTGCTAACATGTCCTCCTGTAGGTGGCAACAAAAATGTTATTTAATTAACATAAATTCAGTAATTTTGCAATTTTTTGAAAATTCATCTTTCATGGTAAAAAAGACATGTTTCTTTGGTTGAAAATGTACACGGAGAAAATTTGGTTAGGAAAATTTACCGAACTTTTACGTATAATTGGGATATATAGACCAAAAAGAGAATGTTTGACATTATTTTAATAATTTGTATCTTGCGAAATGTTAAAGAATAAATGACAGTTGGGTAAACTTTAATAATGCAGATTAAATTTTCCAAATGTACAGTAAAGATTTTCAAAAGTAATCATTAATGCACGTGGTGTAATTAATGAAAACTATTCTGTCGCACATTCAGGAAAAATTAGATAAAGTTCCATGCTTGTTAAGTAATGTTTGCAAATGTAAAGTCAAGCCAACTTTAAATTATGCAACGGCAAAAATTCCCTCAAAATCGGTTACAGAATGATAAATTTCGGTTATTCTTTCTAGATAAAAAATGTATTATTTACTTAAAGGTTTGGCAAAGTTTTAAATGGATTCTAGAGAAAAATTAATTTTGGTTATGTTATAATCTCCTGCATATTTTATGACAGTTTGTCCACTGTAAGCGAGATTTTCATTTTTGCTACGTTAGACTTTATTTGACAGTTTGGTAAACCGATAGTCACGCAGTATCTTACTATCTTCCATCGCCTCCCTAATCTTTCACGACGTTGAAGTTTTCCACAGATATGGATTTAAAAGTTGTGTTATTAATTTAAAAAAAACCAAAAGTGCACATTGAATCGAAAAACCAAGTGATCTATTGCATTCCCCTCGAAAATATCTAGATGTGCATTTTTCTTTTTTCTAAACTCATTTTTTAAACAATTAGCGCATTTTTTGTTCAGCGCACTGTTGCTCCGTGCCCGTAGATATGGATTTGAGTTTGTGTAATTAACTTAAAAAGACTAAGACGCATATCAAAAAAGTAAAAACACCTCTAGATTCGTCTCGGATTTTTTTATATGACTCTTAGCTTTTTTAATAATTACACAAATTTTAAATCCATATCTACGGGCACGGAGCAGCAGTGCGCTGAGCAACAAATGCGCTAATTGTTTAAGAAACGGGTATAAAAAAACAAAAAAAATGCGCATCTAGATATTTTCGAGAGGAATGCAATGATGAACTTGGTTTTTCGATCCGATGCATACTTTGTTTATAAAAATTGCAGAAAGATAACAAATGACGTAACTGTTTAAACAAAAAAACGCAAAATGCACACCGAGATATTTTCGAGCCCAATCCAGAGGTGTTTTTACTTTCTTGATATGACTCTTGGTTTTTTTTTAATTAATTAAACAACTTTCAAATCCATATCTGTGGCAAACTCCAACGTCGTATTTTAAAATTACTTAGAGTCCTCATTGTCGTTTAATATTTATTAATAAATATTGGTTCGTAAAATTGCAAAATAAAATAAGATTTCCTTTAAGTGGGAAATTAAAAATTTAATTACAATGAATCGAAGTTGACGCCCTTCACGTAAGCCTCTATGCTGCCATTTTAGTGACTTTTGTCATGTTAGAGGTTTTCCTACTAAATTTTTAGGTTTTTCTTCCGTTAAGTGGGATGCATAAATAGTTTTCCGCGTATTTAGTATGAAACTGGGTTTAATTAATTTATGAGAAAATTTATTATTTGTCTCATTTTTAAAACTATTCTAGTTATCGAAAAAATTTTCAGCATGTATTGGTATGTATGTATGTAGTATCAGCGAAGGCCAACGAATCTAGCCACTAATCAAAATTTTAGTTGAATAATACGGCACCATTTAATTGAATTGAAAAATAAATCAATTTAATTAATTATTATAAAAAATTATTCAGACAATTTAATTAAATTGTTTATATTTTGAAAATTGGTACCTGCTCAATTTGGATGAATTGAAATTTAAAGCTTTACTTATTACCTTAAAAATCATTCAAATTTAAGAAATTTTATTTATACATTTTTAAGATGGAAAAGTTTACAATTTTTCAAATTAAACGTTGAAATTTATGTAAGTTTCATCATTAAAACAGTTTCAATTCTGATGATACACAATACAAATTTTTTCAATTTGGAAGATGTAGAGTTGAAAATTTAAGTTTAGATCTTCAAAATTATCTAGAACTTTATTGATACATTTTTAATATTGTGGAGTATTTATTTGCGAGTATCTGAAATTGAATTATGTAAGAAAACATTCAAAACTACATGATAAATTGCAAATATTAAAAATTAAAGTATCTTCAATTGCAAATCTTGAACAAAGACTTGTTTCAAGAAGAGATGTTCAAAATTTTTTCAAGTTACGAGGGTAGTTCAATAAGTCCTTAGAATGAAGTATAAAAACAATTTTTTTTGGGTAAATTTTTTTTTATTTTTCAACATAATCTCCTTGGA
>NC_046662.1:39992642-40057103 GCF_010883055.1 Belonocnema kinseyi | reverse complement strand
TTCATTTTTTATCTCATATGGAGTTAAACCCTTTAAATGAAAATGTTTGATTACCGCTCTGAACTCGTTTTTTTCCATTTTTTTTAACAAACAATTTTTTTTTCAATTGGTTATAAAAACACGTAAACTCAGAAGATATGGACTGTGACTGCACCATATATCTAGGCGGGAGTGATGCTGACTGAAAACAGATGATTTGGAGCGATTCGCGCGCCATATGTTGGTCATTCTAAGGACTTATTGAACTACCCTCGTATGTGTGTTATTAATATTTTCATGTACATAACTTTTAATGCAATATAATTAATAAATCTTGTAAAGCGAATTAGCGATGCAAACATTTAAAATATTAAAAATGAAATAATTTAGGGTTTCAAGGTTAGAACATTTTAAATAAAAATTATATAATGTTCTTATTTACTTCTCATAAATTTAAAAACCCGCTCATCAATTAAATGTTACAATAAAACATGTTGCTGAAACGGTCCCCAGATATTTTTTTGCACGGCCCTGACGTAATCGTACTTCAACTTTATAGTCGAGATTTTTTTCCGGTATCCCAACCGTTCGGTTAGCCGTGAAGCTTACGCCGTAGGCGATAGAACGCGTTAAACGTCGGTTAGGTCGTTAGAAAACCCGTCGCAGCGTTTTCGATTTTTAATAGCTTTAATATTGTTAAAAGCGTGCGATCAAATCGTATGTAATGTATTGTAATTTAATGTAATCGTTTTAGCTAAATTGTGTATGTGCATGTGAACGAAATTGTATTCTGATTGGCTGTGACTGACTAATGTGTATTTATAGGTTATATACTGTTGATTGCGTATAAGTTTTTTTTTTATTCACAAAAGCTTACGGCTTACCAAACTGGTAGTTGAAGTTTCCAGAGCGTCAGTGATTCCCTCGTGACTTTTCTGTAAACTCTCTTGTATTTTCTACCGAGTTCTCGACCACGTTTTACCCAACTGTTCATTAATATTTATCTAACGTTTTATATATTTTATAATTATGTCTATTGAAATGTCAACTACCAAGTACAGTATTAATTAAAGTGCATTTCGATAGACATTAGTATTAATTTGTCACACTTTCATTTTTGTGAATGAGGTATTACTGAATTTCATTTTACCAAAATAGAAATTAAACTTTATCAAAGTGTCCAGTTGTCCCGAGTTTACTCAACTGAGTTTCGTAAAGTTTCTCTATCTATTTTTCTCCGTTTATCGTTCTTTGTTGACAAGCAACTTTTTTGCTGCAAAAAAACTTTTTTGCTGTCGGAAAAATTCGTCTTTTTGTGTTGGGAGTGTGACTATTTAATTAAATCTTTAACTATTTTTGTACAATTTGTCTCTGTTACTGGAAAGTTGATCTATTTGGTCATTTTATGTAACGGTTTGGCTGATAATTATTATTTTTTTTTTAAATTCGTCTTTGAACTTTAACTTTCAACTTAAATTCTAATTCAACTATTTTGTTGAAATAGCATTTCATCTTTTGCTATCCAGCCACAATCTCTATAATTTTGAATATAAAATATTATTTGCAGGGTCTGAAAACATATCTTTCGACCAACCTTGACAGCAGACTCGCTCTGAAGTCGGGAAAGAATTTGGTCCACGACCCGAGATATATAAAATATTTTTTTTTTCAACTTAAATGTATACAATTTTTGTCGTTTCGTTTAATTTTGTGTAACTTTCAGAATATATATTGGGTAAATAAATTTTTGCAATTAGTTATGTATAAAAATTAAACATACATATTTTTCATTCAAAAGTTTTAGTTTACTTATTTAATACATTGATTAATATTTTACAAATTTTTAAAAACTTAATTAATTTTGCCACATATCAGAAACATCACGTAATGTAGGTATTTCCAGTTACACATTCCGTTTTATTAGAAAACTAGGATGAGGTTTTAACAATACAACATATATATGTAACTGGAAATATGCCCACAACAGGTCATGTTTCTGCTACGTGGAGAAATTAATTTTTCTGTTTTTTTGTTAATAATTAAAAAAAAAGATTTTACCACCCGAGATAGTGGATTCAATTATAAAAAATAGTCGTTTTGATTATCAGTATTACGAGTATATGAACATAATAGATTTACCATTTTCTATATTCTATGTGAATATTTTTGGATTTTCAAGTTGATACTCTTAAGATAATCGAGTACACAATCCTGCAATCGTAAACTTTACACTCTACGATAGTGAACCTAACCTTCAAATTTTCACACTCAAGAATCGTAAGCTTGACATTCTAGAATAGTGAATCTGACCATCAAATTTTGACACTCCACGGATGGTACTCCTAACTATCCAGGGAGCTGTCTCATAGTCAAAACTCAAATGTAGTCAGTTAGACACTCTAAATTTTCAGGCTGACCATCCATTTTTCTCCGTGTGATTATAAAAGTGTTACAGTGAGTGCCCCGCGTCTTGATGACAGCACCGGTTGTTTAATATTTTTTATTCACTGCTTTGAAAAATTATTCCCCGGAAATATTTATGTAATTTAATATTGAAGCTTGCTACTTTTTACCATGCCTTCATTTACATTTTGATTTCAACTAAATTTTTCAATAAATAAAAAGATTCATCCAGGGTGTCACTTACTGATCGCATGACACTAAGTGGAGTCCTTACTTTATTTTGTGTACCATATACGAGTATATTTGTGTAGGAATGGGTAGTCACACTCTTCTAATTTTGAGTGGCCGCCGTTCATTATAATAGTTACAGTAAAGGTTTTCTCTTTAAGGCCATCTGACGAGTGGGTCACGTGACCAAATTCCTACCTTACCTTCACCTTTCTTAGCTCCGAACTTATTTTCACACGAAGCTCCACATCGAGTTGAAAATTTGGGATAATAAATAAGAAGCACTAAGGAAGGTTGGTCTGGTCCTAAACTTTAATAATTATGAAAAAAGCGAAAAAAAATTATTTACAACAAAAAACTTTTTTATAATTATACAAATTTAGGACCAACCCCACCATTCTTAGTGCTTCTTGTTTAGTATCCCAAATTTTCAACTCAATGTGGCGTTTTGTGTGAATATAAGTTGGGAAATAAAAAAATTGGCGGTAAGGTAGGAATCTGGTCACGTGACCCACTCGTCACATGGCCTTAAGAGCAATTTATTTATCATAGAAACGGCTTATTATTAAGGTAAATAAATAATAATGTAACCTTCGATCCACAATTATATTGAAAGAATTACAACATACATACTGACAAATTTTATAGTAGTTTACACAGATAATGATTCTAATACTGTCATTTTTTTCACATTCAAGATCTCTGCTCATGATTGTAAGATAACATGTTTAAAATTATTATTTCATATTGAGCATTTAGAGATTTAGCACAATTTATTCGTTAACAACGAGTGGTGTAAGGAGACTCAAGTTTAAACAAATTAAATTCACAAAATATATAATGAAGTCTTAAAGTATAAATTGTACAAAACATTGAAAAGATTGAAAGGGGGAGAGAACACGAATAAAAAAGATAATCTTTTTATACATTTTACAAAAAAGATTGGATATTGTTTTCTGTGGAAGATATAATTCATTAATAAATATTAATATTTCGTATACACAAGCAACGGGAGATTTGACTTGATATCAAATAGGTTCAATATTTTATACAGAAAAGAACGACGTTTTCACTGCATTTGTAAAAAATATGATTTTGCTCTTTCTTCTCCTTACAAATCTCTCAACACAATTTAATCCAGTTAGTTTCAATTTAAGTAATAAATCTAGCTTGACAATATTATTTCTTCTTCTTGAAGCTGATGAATTTCCGATTTGTTCATGTAATAGTAGGTTGGTTGTCTTGATTTCTGTAAATTTAAATCAAATATTTAAAATTAATAAAATTTAGTGACAATATAATTTGCAGGAATATGTGACATATAATTTGCAAGAATTCCGAAAATTAAAATAAAAGCACAAAAACCGGGAACACTTATTTGAGCCGGGATCACATTTCAAGTTCTGGATAATGTAACCATTTTTATTAACCATAATAACAAGGCAAATAAATTTGATTGTTTAGTATTTTAAAAAAAGTGATGACACGAGACCGAGCGTCAATACGACTTTTTTTGACTGTTTTTAATTTGTTTATCTCTTTTTATGAATTAGAATTTTTAAAGAAGTTCTATTATGTCATAATAAAATTCACTTCTGAATCTTGCTAAACATTATTGATAAAAAAGAGTTTTAATTGTAATTGTAAATGTCGAAAAAAATCCGGATGCTTTTTAAGGCAATTTTTTTATTTTGCTGGTTTTAAAAAGAAATTATAGGAAAGCTATATTATTTAAAAAAATATTTAGAAGTTGTAGGAGTTTTTAAAAAATTAGAAAATAATTTAAACAATCTTTCGGATTAAGTTTTTTTTAAACATAGTTTTTAAGAATTTTGAATAGTTTCAAGAGAATAATCTTTTTTTAGATTTCTAGGGAAATTTCAAAGGATTTTCAAATGAAGAATAAAATATCTGAAAGATTTTGCTGCTTATTTTTTCAATTATTTAGATTTTTTTATTTCAGAAAAACTACAAATAATTTTTTAAAATATTTAGAAGGCTGAGAGGGTTATACAGATTTTTTTATTTCTACGGAAAAATCGAATCATTTTGAGAAATATTTAGAAGGTGCGGAAGTTTTTACAAGATTTATAAATAATTTTAAATTTGAGAGGATTTCAAAATTTTTTTTAACAAAATGCGGATCTTTAGAGATTTCGAAACATAATATAGAGGCGGTTTAAGAGTTTTAAACGGTTTTAAGAGAATAAAAACATTTGCTTAAATTCATGGGAAAATTTTTAATTATTTTTCATACTTTAAAATGAATTCTAAAAGAAAATTGAAAAATATTTCGAAACATTTCCAACGATTTCCTGAAACTTTTAAAGAAGTACAAAAGATTTAAAAAAACTTACAATTCTTGAAGTAGAAATTTTCAGAAAGATTTTGAGTAAAATTAAGAGATATTAAGAAGTGTTTAAAAGATTCAAAAATGATTTGAACCTGGTAAAAGTTCAAAAAATTCTAAACAAAATGAAGATTTTTTCTTAATTTCGAAAAAGCTGCTTTTTAAGAATTTCGAATGGTTTAAAGAGAATGAAAGAGATTCTTAAGATTCCTGGGAAAATTTGAAATAATTTTTTAATTAAATAATTAATTTTAAGAGACTATTTAAAAAAGACTTTAAAAGATTTCCAACATCGAGACAATATAATCCGGTAGATTTTAAAGCAATTTTTTCATTTAAGCGCATTTTTTTTATTTTAGGAAAAGTACAAATAATGTTGAAAGACATTTAGAAGGCTTAGAAGATTATGTGATTTAAAAAAAAAATTTTGTGAGTTTTGACAAGCCTCAAAAATAATTTAAAATTTGAGAAGATTTCGAAAAATTCAAAACAAAATGTGGCTCTTTGGAGAATTTGAAACAAATTTTAGAAGCGTTTTAAGAATTTTAAGAGAATAAAAACATTTTCTTAAGATTCATGGGAACATTTTTAATGATTTTTTATTTTGTAAAATAAATTCTAAAACAAAATTGCTGGCTGAAGAAGCCCGCTATCGTATGTTCAAAATGTCTTGAACAATTTTAATACAATTGTATTTTGTTACCGACCAAGCAAAGTTCTTTTCCATGCTGAGTTACCGACATCCAATAAACGCCAGCAGTCAATAAGGGTTAAAGAACTGGCATAGCTATACTACTTATTACTTTGTTTCAATATAATTTTGTGCACGAAAATTAGTAGACACCCTGAATTTTTATTTTTATATAAGTAAAATTTAAACTTTTTTTCAAAAAGAAAGTATAGAAATTAAAAAATAAAGAATCTTTTACCAAGTCTTTCTTCACTCGTTTGGCTCCAGCTTTTATTAGAATATTGCTTAACACTTCAATAGATGGCAAAGCCATTGCATAATGAAGAGCAGTTCTGTCCATCTGCAAGGAAAATATAAAAAATAAAATTTAATTGGGATATTAAATATTAGTTTCATTTTTTGTCAATTTAATAAGGACATACATTATCACCAATCCTTAGAGTTTCCGGAAATATGTGAACTATGTGTTCCACAATTTCTTCATTTTCTTTCAAAACTGCAATGTGAAGTGCTGATCGTCCATATATATTTTTGCCAATGCAAAGCAATTTTGCACCACCACCATTTTTTTCTAATAGAGTTTTCACTAATTCTGTATCTTCTGCTCGTATTGCGCGGTGCAATTCTTCTCTCCTCGTCTGAAAATATTGAATTTCCAATGATTTTATATTTAAATGATTTTTCATTTTGTGAATATAAAAATCATTAGGAAAAGCTGTTTTAAACAGCTTTTAATTAAATATCAATTTGAAAGACATAACGTTTCAAATTTCTAGATTGAACTCGAAATTGACATAATATTCAGTTTTATTTTATTTTTGATGTTAAAGTTCTTGAACAGGTAAAATTAATTAATAATGTTTTATGTAAATTTTTCTGTCTACTGGTCCAACCAATATTATTAGAATATTGATTATTCTTAAGATTATGAAAAAATGCTCTCTAGCTCAATCTCAGGAATAATAAATATTCTAATAATATTGATTGGACCAGCGGAGAGAAAAATTAAGATAAAAAATATTAATGAATTCAGTCTTATGTTTAAGTTTCGACTTGATGTTTTATGTTTGAGATTAATAAAAAATATAAAAACTTTATTTTAAAATTATCTAAAATTTAAAAAAAAAGGAAAATTAACAAGTTGGTAATGTTGCTATCGAATTGGCATTTCAAAATTGGAAGATTCTCAAAATTGATAGCTTTAGATTTGAAAGATTTTAAAATTTAGATTCGTTTAAACTCGAATTTAACCCAATCTTTGTTGATTTTCAAAAAATGAGCTGAATATTTTATAATACCATGTAATTAGGTATCGATTGAAGAAACTGAACAGTTGCTTCGTGCCCCTGTTGATTAGCTACGTCGACTATATTCACTCCTGAATCCGTGGCGTCCAAAATGTGGTCATATCCTTCCAATAGTAACTCCACTAATTTTTCAGTCTCTCCTTAAAATTAATAATAATTTTAAATTATCCTCAATAGAATGTTTCTTCAAGATTCAATTCCTTGCGAAATAATTGAAAAGGCTGTTTTTAAATTATTTTGCTTGGATTAAACAATTTTTTTCATGTATCTTTTCTTTTGTGTTCTAAAGAGTTTAAAGGTTTGAAGAAATTCTCACAGGGATAAGCATATGCTCGACCTTTATGTGCTTTGAGAATTTAATGAGCATTCCTAAACATTTTTAATTATGATTTAAAAAATCGTATTTTACATTATTTATATTTCGCGGGAAAATGTACACTGTTAAAAATGTTTGAAATTTTAATATATAGATTTAATATACATTTGTATATTAAATTTAAGACCTCAGTATACGAAATCGCCATTAAGAGACTATGTATATTAAATTTCATATACTGCACATTGATCATTTATTATAAAAGGCATAACATAACATTTTTGCCGAAAGAAACATAAATGTCACTAGTTTTTAAGTGGAAAAATTCAAATAAGAAAATGATTACGAAGCCTAACCTCGAAGCACCTGTACTGTGTACTGACTTTAAAATTTTAATAGTAACGGTGAATTTTAGAAAAACTTCCA
Organism: Belonocnema kinseyi; assembly: GCF_010883055.1. Lineage (NCBI taxonomy): Eukaryota > Metazoa > Arthropoda > Insecta > Hymenoptera > Cynipidae > Belonocnema > Belonocnema kinseyi. The sequence continues at coordinate 40,049,403 of NC_046662.1, read as the reverse complement.
TCCATAAGTTGCACTTTAATTATAAATAAGTAATTAGTCAGGGAATTTAAGGTTCTTCCTTTATCTTTTAATCTTTGACGAGATTTGAAGGCATCAAAGGATTTTGTGTTTTAACGCACTCTGTTTCACCAACTTTAATATACATGCATATAAATTTTACAACATTATGGTATAGTAAAATTAATGTACCGTATATGCAAATGACTTTACTCACATGTATATTAAATTTCCATCTGATTTTTTTACAGTGTATCGACTATAGCTTCAAATTGGAAAGGGCCCTTAAATTAAATGGTAAAAGAAATCAAAAGTAATATAAAACATATTATTTGCATTAAACAATGCCTTACTCAGGGTTATCCCAATTTCTAAATTCTTCCAGGTATAAAACTAACCACACATTAAGAAGATTATTAGCATTAATGCCAAAAAATTGATTTCGAAATAATTATTTATCACTTCTTAGTTGAGTTTTTCAATCAAAAAGATAAATTTTGAACCTAAGATTTTAATTTTTAACTAAAATGATGAATCTTCAACCAAAAATAAGAATTTTAAACCAAATAGTTAAATTTCCAACCCAAAAGATTAATTTTTTACTAAAAAAGACTTATTTTTCAACAAAGTATGTGAATTTTCAACTAAAAAGGATCAGTTTTCAATCTAAATTAGAATATTTAAAATGTTATAAAAATAAATGGTTATAAAAAAAAAACGAATTTTAAACAAAATAGTTTCTTTTTCACCCAAACAAATTATTTATAACCAAAAATAGAAGAATTAAATTTTCAGTTCAAGCAATTAATTTTTAAAAAACTGATTCTTATCAAAATAATTCAATTTTAAACCCCAAACATGAATTTTCTACTAAGCAAGATAGAGTTTCAATAAAATATATACATTTTTAACTAAAAAAAGATAAAGTTACAAACCAAAACTAGAATTCTATTATATAATGGTTTACATCTTCATTTCAAAAAATTAATTTTGAACAAAAAAGAAACGAATTTTTAGCCAAAGAAATTAAATTTTAATCACAGTGATAAATTTTCAGTCCAAAATATGAATTTTCGACCAAATAATAGAATTTCTAACCCAAAAGATGAATTTTGTATCTGAAAAATATATAATTTTAAACTATTTAGTTGACCAAAGAAATAAATTGCTAACAAAAAATAGAATAGTTAAATTTTCTAAAAAACATAACTTTTTCTAGCGAAAGAACTTACATGTCTATTAAAGAATGTAAATTTTCCACAGAAAGTGAAATAGTTAAAGTAAATTTTCAACTAAAATGATAAATCTCCAATTAATAAAAATTAATTTTTAACCAAAGACATGAATTCTCAACTAAAAATATATGTTTTCGATTTTTCAATAAAAGAGTTAAATTTTCGACCAAAGAAATTAATTTTTAACCAAAAAGATGAAGTTCCAACTAATGAAAGTACTCTTCTACCCACAAAGACGGAGTTTCCACAAATAATTGAAATTTCACCTGAAACAGATAGGTTTTCAACTTAAAAATAAAATAATAAAATTTTCAGAAAAAAACATAATTGTCAATAAAAACAAAAGTGAATTTTTAAAGAAATAGTATGATTTTCAAGAAGAAGATTAAATTTCTATCAAAATAAATTTTCGACAAAAAATGAAACAAATACATCTTCAGTTTGAAAAATTAATTTCCAACTAAAAGAAAATGAATTTTCAGCTAAAGAAATTTATTTTTAATTACACTGATGAATTTTCAATTAAAAATATACATTTTTGACCAAATATTGGAATTTTCAACCTCAAAGATAAATTTTCTTAAAAAAAAGCGAATTTTAAACCAAAGAAATGAATACCAAACAAAAAATAGAATAATTAAATTTTCTATAAAACAGAACATTTTTCAACGAAAAAGATTACATTTCTATCAAAAAATGAAAATTTTCCACCAAAAATGAAATAATTCAACCAAATTTTCAACTAAAATGATACATTTTCAACTAAAAGAAAATTATTTTTTAACTAAAAATATAAATTTTTTACCAAAAATTAAATACTTGAATTTTCAGTTAGTAACAAAAATGTTCAGTAAGAAAAGAAACGATTTTTCCACAAAATAGTTAAATTTCCAACCAGAGAAAATTCTTTAAAAAATTCTCCTGAAAATTATATTTTTAGTTATAAATTTTATTATTTAGTTGAAAATTTATCAGTCGTCCTAAAACGACATCCTTTTCGGTTGCAAATTCAACTGTTTTGTTAAAAATTTGTCTTTCCGGGTTGAAAATTCAACTCTTTCCGTAGAACATTAACCTTTTGTTTAAAATTCATATTTTGTTGCTGAGAACTCAACTGAAATCTCTTTTTTGGATGAAAACTATTTTAAAAATTTTTGTTGTTGTTGTTGAAAATTGGTCTCTTTGCTTAAAAAATCCATTTGTTTTAATAGAATTTTCATTTATCTTTGGAAAAATGCAACTGTTTGGTTGAAAAATTCAGCTCTTTTTTTAAAGTTTGTCTTTTTGATTTTTAAATATACCTGCTTTAGCAGAAATTACATCTTTCTTAAATAAAAATGCAACTGTTTGAACGAAAATTCAACATCTTTATTGAAAAGTCATAATTTTTGGTTCAAAAGTCTGCCGTTTTGTTGAAAATGTAACTATTCCGTAGAAAAATTACATTTTAATCAAATTTAATATTTTGGCGTTGAAAAAAGAACTGAAATCATTTCTCGATAAAAATTCAACTATTTGTTTTAATTTTTTTTTAAATTAGAAATTCACCTGTTTTAAGAAAAATGTAGTTTTTGTTTAAAATTTTTATTTTGGTGTTGAAAAATCAACTGAAGTCTTTTCTGGATAAAACTTCAACTTTAAAAACAATGTGTCGTTTTTATTAAAAATTCATCTGTTTTGGCACAAATTTCATATTTCTTTGATAAAAATACAACTATTTGTCGTTAAAATGTATTTTTTGTTAAGAAATGTACAATTTCATCTTGAAAAGTCAACTAGAATCTTTTTTTGGATAAAAATGAAACTATTTCATGGAAAATTCAACGAATGAATTTAAGTCATCCTTTTTGGTTTAAAATTCGTCATTTTGCTTAGTAAATTCAATTTTTTATTAGAAACTTATTTATTGTTTAAAAATGTATATTTCGATCGTATAAAGTCATCTAAAATCTTTTTTAACAGAAAATTCGACTATTCTATTGAAAACTTATCTTTTTGATATAAAAAAATCATCTGTTTTAGTAGAAAATTCATTTTTCTAAAATGAAAATGCAACTATTTGGTTAAAAGTTATTCTTTTTTGCTTGAGTATTCAACTATTTGGTTTGAAAGATTTTGTTGAATCACTTTGTTAACAAATCACTTTTCTTATTGAAGATTAATATTTTTCCTTGAAAATGCATCTCTTTGGTTGAAAGTTTAACTATTTTGCTTAAAAATTAATATTTTCAAATGATAAAAATCAACTATTTGTGTAAAAGTTAAACTACTTTGTTCAAAGTTTATTTTTTGATTAAAGGTTTATGTCTATGGTTGAAAATTAAATTGTTTAGTGGAAAAGCCTTTGTTTGGTTTAAAATTAATTTTTTAACTGAAAAAGTAACTTTTCCATTTTTTAAGATTGATATTTTTTAGTTGAAGAGCCTCATTTTTTGTTCAAAAAATAATTTTCTTGGCTTAAAATGTTATTTTCTTTGGATAAGAATGCATTAGTATCGCATAGAAAATTGGTCTTTTTGGTTTTAAAATACTTCTTTTTTTGTATAATTTTCATTTTTTTAAATCGCAATATAGACTATGTCACTTTTTCGTTGGAAAATCATGAGGGTGGTTCTTATTTATACTTCGTGGATTTTTTTTTCAATTTTCTCTGCCCCCTCCCCGTTTTGTTCGAAAGTACAAAAAAAATCTCCAAATTTGAGCAAAATCGGTTAATATTTAGAGGTGCCGCAAAGACCATGAGATTTCCCATTGATGGTGTTTCAGTATATTGTTCAGAATTCGTCAAAGAATAATAATCAATTATAAATTTTGAGGTTAAATAATTTTAAGTCACCCTTATGGGCCCCCAAAGAAAGCCCAATGAGTGACAAATTCGAATTGTACGGAACATTGTGGTTTATTGTGCTTTTTAATAGGTAAAAAAATCAATATTCGGTCATTTGTTAACTAATATTCAATTGTTTAAACAATATGAATTTGTTTCAATATTTCTTTTTTTCAGTTAACTCGCGAAATGAACGTATTTTCTAGACTTCATGAATTATTTAATCAATGAATACAATAAAATAATTATATAATGATAATAATAATAATTATTATTATATTATGAATACTCGTAGATGTTTAAACAAATTTTAATTGTTTAAACAATTTTTTTGTTTATATATCGTATTTTTGCTATTTTTCAAAAGATTTAAATATTTTTATATTCTACTTTGCTTTTTAAGAATATTCTTAAATTTTTAAACAAATTAAAATGGTTGAAAATTTTTTAATTTTTTCAAACTTTTATGGGTATTTATAATAAACAAATTAGTACATAAAAATATTAAAATTTGTCGATAACTTAGTGAGATAAAATGTTTCTCCAGTTTTTTCGTAGGTAAAATATATATACCTGAACAAATAAGTATTATTTAAATAATTGTGAAATTATTTAAACAAATTATTTTATTGTTCTCGTTGATTAAATAACTCATAAAGTCTAGAAAATATGTTCATTGTGCGACTTAACTGAAAAAATAAATATTGAAACAAATTAATATTGTTTAAACAATTAAATATAAGTTAAGAAATGACTGCGTATTTCTAAATTACCGAATAATTATTATTTATTTTTTGAACTTTTAAGAAGCGTCAATAAACTTTATTTTGATTATTATTAATTCTTCTTCTCTGACGAATTCTGAACAATATATTGAAATACGGATTTATTTGTAACATATTATCGCGTTTAAATAGTATATTTACAAAAACGAAGCTTTTTCCAAATAAGTCAATGGGAGAAATTTCATGGTCGCCACTCTTAAATATTAACCGATTTTGCTCAAATTCGAAGGTTTTTTTCGGGGTATTTAAACAAAACTGGGGGGGGGGGGGGGGGGGGGGGTTGGAGGGGTGAGAGTACAGAAATTCGAAAAGTGAAAAATAAGGGCGACCCTAATCATTCATACCTCGTGCCGCCAAATAAACAACCCATCGATCAATTTCATCAATATTTTCTTGGATATTTGCTTGCTCTGCTATGTCCCTGCCAGTTCGATAAAGTTCATCTCTAAATCCCACATTTAACTGTGCATCTTGCAAAAGATGGTACAGTGCGTCTTTTGAGTGGGATCGGACTGCTGCAAAATGAAGAATGCACTGGCCATGTTCATCCTACAATGAAGAAATATTTGTTGTTCTCCTAATTATTGTTTTATTTATTTCAAATAGAAATTCTTGTAAGAAATATTTCAAATGTCCTACTCGGTTCGTGCCATTAAAGTTTGATTCCATGGGATCGATGTCGGGACTCTGAGGGTAACCGGGATCGTCTTCTGCATTATCATTCGTTTCTTCTTCTCGTTCATCAATAATTAAAACATTAGCTTCCTATAGAAAAAAATAAATTATTCTAAGAGCCGCACTTTTTGATCTACAGAGTGATTAAAATCGGTAAAACATTAATTGTACGTAATTCTACTGAAGTATATTGTGCAAACAATATTATAATTTTTTGTTAAACACATAAGTATGATCCAAAACGTCATTTTCAATTTAAAATCTGGGTCAAAGGGGCTTCTGTTTGATGAATTGTTACCGGAAGAAAAAAAATATTTACGAACTTGTTCAATGTTATATTTTTTAGTTTATAGTATTTAAAGAACGATTTTCTAACGTACATAATTATCTGAAAAAAAGAGTATTTGACATTAATTTTTAATATTTATTATAGGCTGATTACATTGATAAAAATAATAAAATATAAAATTACATGAGTTTGGTCTGATGTTTTTTTCTTGTTGACAAAATTGTACAAGAATGAGGCAAGGTACGTTACCGGATCTTCTGGACGTGTTTTCGCAACTTCTGTTAATCCTTTTATCAAAGGATCTCCAAGTGCTAAAATGAGAAATTTTTTTAAATGTTCAATATGTTTCAATTATAAATTATTGGAGATATTTTAAAATTTTTTTACATAAGACTCACAATTTGCTAGATAACGACCTTCCTCAACACGAAAAATTGAACTCTCACTTTGATCTTTGCCTGAAACACGAACGATAGTTATTTGAAGATTTTCTCTATAAATAAATTTATTTCTATTTATGTATACTTTTTATCTCATATTTAATAAATACTATTTTAAAGAAGCCCAGTATGCACAATTTGTGTAGAATTTGAGTATCTGCAGATAATTAAAATTACCAAAAATTGGAGAGACTAAAAAAAAAAGTTTAACCCATATTACCAAATTTTTTCATGACAAACGCTTAACAAATCTAGTAACACAGCGTGCGATTTGGTGAGCATAGTGTCAAAAAACCTCGTGTGCAGATCGGTGCTATAAATCTGAAAATCATGAAATTAGGCTATAATTCTGTTACAAACATTTTTTTTAGACAAAATCGTGAACGTACAAATTTTGTAGATTTTATTATACTTAGATTTATCACAAATGTACATTTTTATCAGGGCCTGAAATGATTAAAATAATTTAATCAATTTGATCATTTAATAAATTCAAGTTCATAAAACAGATTTTATTCAATATTGCAAAAGAGTAAAGTTCCTTTTGTAAATATATTTTAGTTTACAAATATAGAAAAATTCGAAGAATTTAAAAAATTACGATTGTTTTCAAATATTCGAGAATTTTTGCATATAGTTTAAATATTTAAAAAATATTTTAATAAATATAAAAGATTGTCGATTTCAAAAGATTAAAAATATATATTTATTATTAAACCAAATCCCTTTTGGGATAAGTATAAAAGCTTAATATTCTTAGACATCATATTTTTAAACTTGGTCGGCCTCCAAACAATTTAAAATGATTAATTTTGGAAGAGGGTTTGGAGTTTTTTTGTTTTTTAATTTTGAAACATAAAAATATGTTAAAAATGTATATAAGTGCATCTTTTGAGGCCCCGTTTTTTATTTATTATAAGTATACAGAATCACTGCCGCCTTCAGACATTTCATTTTTTTTAAGTTTCTGGAAGTTTGAGAGATAAAGAACATATTAATTAAATATAAGGAATATTATTGGTATCGTTTAATTTTTTATTTCTTTAGCTTCCAAATTCCAAACTTTTTTTTATTTGTCACCTGAAGTCGGCCCTGTGCAAAACACATCAAGTTGGAAATCGTGACGAATTGAAATTGTCGCCACGTCTTAATTCAAAAAATGAGCTCTTTCAACACAATTTTTAGGATTATACCAGAAAAAATATAAAACCCAGTTCAAATAATGCAGAAATCGTTTCTGCAAACATTTTAATAAAATTGAATTTCTGCCATGAGTCTGAATTTTTCAAAGTTTACGAAAAACGCAAGAAAGAATTTTTTTCCTTGAAAATTGAAAATGTTTATGCTTATAATGGTAGAATTTCTAGCCAAAAAAATACCACAAAATTTAATCAACCCCTAGAGTTATGAAAGCTCATGGAAAAGATAATGATATAACAAGCCAAACTTTTTTTACTGATAATAGCAGAATTTCGGGGCAAAAGCAAAAAAAAATTTCATTCACCTAGAGCATAGGCAACCCACCATAAATTAACCCCTAAAATGTACAAAATTCTGTACAGACACTGATGTGACAATTTGAAATATTTTCATTAATATGGGCAGAATTTCATCCCAAAAGTATCCAAAAAGTTTCATTCTTCGAGCTCATGTAAAACCCACCCTAAATCAACCCCTAGTTTCATAAAAAATCAGAATGACCGCTGTTCCAGTTTGATTTAACCAGTTTTTAAAACAATTAGTTGAAAGGTTAAATGTTTCAATTATTATATCATTCAGTTGACAATGCGTAATTCGATATCTTTCATTTAAAAAATGCCGTTTTATAAACTGAACAAATTAAAATACGAAGCAAATTTATAATTTTTGATAAAAAATTTGTTGGTTGATCAACGGTCAATATAAATTACAATGATTTTTAAAATCGAACTGTACATGAATGATTAACAGGTAAATAATAATAAAACTGATTTTACAGGACGATTCGGAATCAGTTTAAAACTTATGAATTTCCATATTTCACCGTTAAAAGTTCAACCGTTTCAATTAAAAAGTCTTAGTAGTTAAACAAATTTGAAGGCGTCTTTGAAACTTTATAAACTATTTTACACTATTTTAAACTTTAAGATAACATAAAAATAATTGATTTATAATTAGTATTTCTTAATTTGTAATTATTAATTATTTAGTGTATTACTATTTATTAATTATTAAGTTCTAATTTATTAAGTTTCAGATATTGTTTCAGTCTAAAATTTGAAAATGTGAAATTTATTAATCAAGAAAAAGATCGATTCATTAATATTTAGAAATATTTGACTGTTTATTTGAAATCAGTAATTAGAAAACAAATATTCAAAACTAAGCAAAACATAAACTTTGAATGATACAATTTTATTTGTTCTATTTGAACACTTTTGATTTGTAAATAAATAAAATGTTTGAATTTTGTTGTATAAATAAATATCGAAAAAATATTATTCCTAGGAAAAAATGCAAGTAAGTTGAATTTCACTTAACTTACATTTCAAAGTTCTGAAAAGATAAAAAATTAGTGTAAAATTTGAAATTATTTTAAATAATTTAAGCGAAGCATCTCCGAATAACGACAAAATCCGACTATTTATAAATAATTTTCGGTGTAAACAGCCCTGAATAGCCTAATTAAAAAAAATAAATTTGTGCAGATTTCGAACAAAAAATTTAGAAGCTTTGAAATAATTGTGAAGGCTTCAAAAGAATAGAAAACATTTTCTTAAGATTTCTGGGAAAATTGTAAATAATTTTTTAATTTAAAAATTAATTTTTAAAGTATAATTTAAAAGACTATCAAATTTGTAAAAATGTATCTGGAATATTTTTATTTTTGCAGGTTTTTAAAAACATAATTAGGAATGATTTTAGGAGAAATTCAAATAGTTAAGAAAAAATGTTTGGTTCTGAAAAAATTTCAAAAAAAAATTTCATACAACATGCAGATTGTTCAAGATTATGAAATACATTTTTGAAGCTTTTTAAGGATTTTTAAACTTTTTGAAATAAAAATAATTTAGCTTCTAGCTTAAGGAGTTTACAGTTTATAAACAAACGTAATCACTCAATTTTTATTGTTCATAGCTTGAAATTGCTTAAAATTATTTGCATCTCAGTTTTTATTGCAATAAATGGAAAATTTTTTAGCTTTAGCGTTGAATATTTTAATTTCATTGATCGCGAAAAATTTTTGTGAAACGGGAAAAAGCCGGGAAAGGGCCGTAAATTTTCTTCTTTGATTAAAACGGCCACCCTGAAAAATTCTTTGAAAAGGCACTAATTTAAAAATTTGAAATCTTTTCGCTGATAATAGTAGCTTTTCATTATAAAATTATCCAAAAAAAGTTTGATCCTTCTACCGCATGTGAAAACCACCTTAAATTAACCCCTAAACATTATATGTTCATTAGAGATGGGTTCTGCAATCGCTAAAGGGGTGAAACTTTTTTGGGTACCTTTGGTATTAAATTTTGTTATTATTAGTAAAAAAAATTTCGACTTTTCTAACAAATGAAAACAATTTCTTTCATTTTTCGTGAACGTTGTGAACTTCAGACTTATTTTCTGCCAAATAATGTAATGATCTTGACATCTATGAAATTGAATGCACTGAAAAAGTAATAACACGTTAAAGAAACAGCGATTGGTTAAATTGTAGAAATTCGGCTTCTTCAAAAAAGTGTATACAATTTTTGAATTGATGTTTTGAAAAATGAAAAAGGATAGAAATATATTTAATTATCATTCTAAGATTGGTGAAATTAAAATATGTAGAAAATAACTTAAATTCTATTTTTTACATTTTACAAACAAATTTTTAAAAATTTAAAACAGTCCCTATTTAAGAAATACTATTTTGGGAAACGTGGCGACAAAACATTGAACTTTTCAATTTTTCACGTCGAGGAGCAACTTTTCTACTAACCTAATCAAAGTCCAGTAGTCTCTCGGAAGATAATGCCAATATCAAGCCATTAAAAGTGCCATGAAATCGAATCTTCAATTCAGCTATTTTTAATGATAACACATCTTTCCAACTGGAAGGTCACACTACAATTCTAGACTAATTAACAATTATTTCAACGTTATATCTAATACAGACGAGTACGAAAATTGACCTCGAATATTATCACAGAAAGTTCTCTTAACATGTATCATTTAAAAAGTTGACAGAATAAAAAAAATATAAGTTAAACTCTTTTTCTATATAATGCTCTTGATTTTACTTTCATCGTACATTTATAATCCAAAGAAAGTATCTCGCTTTTAAGATTGAGCAAAATTCGAAACATTTACATATTTTTTGCGAATATTGAAAATATAAATTCATTAAAACTGGCAAATCGAATACGACATGTACAGGAATATATTTTCATCGAAGTTTCCTATCTATGTTCGATAATTATATAAAGTCTTTCGTATATCCTACACTTAATACGAAAATAGAATACTTCTCAAATTATATTTCTAGTTAATTGACTTTTAAAACGTATATAAATAAAGACACAAGCGTAAAATTGAGCAGAAATGTGGAAGTTATTCAAAAAAAGGTATAATTAGAAGTAATTCTAGAAATAATCGATTGGACACGATTTACAACGATTAAGAGTGATTAAAAGTTAAATTGGTTTAATTTGTTGCTAATGGTGTCAATTGTTCCCAATCTTATTTAATTGCCTAAATAGACTTGCATGCATTGCGCCATCTGCAGTTTTCGATTGTAACACACATGGCGCGCACGCTTTTATTGGTTAAAAATTAAATTCCTAATAATTTAACAAAAACCTTAAGTACCAAAAATTGAAGGTTTGTTCAGGCGGTATACCGAATGAAAAGTAGATAGTATCTGGGTTATAAAAACATGCAAAAATTATGTCCTTTCACGATTGTGGCAGTGATATAGTGTGATTATCAAGACGGCAGTAGTAGTTTGATTTAGCGGGTGCATTGTTGTAAAACGATTATTAACATCTTTTTATATTCATATTGCTGGCATTCGTTTAAGGGCATGTGATACTTACAGTTTTCCCGGCTTTTTTCCACAAAAATGAAAATTTTTAAAAACTGAATTCGGAGATGCTATAAAATATCATAACGGACGTCCCCGGACTCTTTTTTTAGGGATAATAACAAAAAAAATTATTGTGCTAAATAAAAATGTTATGCATATGCATTATTTTGAGGTTACATCGTTTTTCATATCTGCCTTTCCGATAATCTGAAAATTATTTATGAAATAAGCTTGTTTGATTGCCTGCAAACAAGGTTAGTTCCGGGAGATTAGTTACTATGTTTTTTTGTAAGTCCTAAGTTTTCGGCCAAAAATATTGTGTAGTTTGGAAGTAAAGCTGGGGTGAATTGTAACACACATAACCTCGAAATACACACGCACGTTGTTAGCAATATCAAACATTTTTTGATAAAAAAAACACAAACAAAGTGTGTGAGGACCTCCGTTAGTATGTTCGCAATCATTTCCCAAATTTTAAAGGCAAAATATTTGTTATTCTCGGAAAAAAGCCGGGGGAATCTAACACTGAAAAAATCGATACTATTTCCCAAGCGCTATGCAAATTAATCACATTTTGCTAAATTACAACTTTTATTAATTAACCTACAAAAAAAGTGTGTGGGGACGTCCGTTAGCATGTTCGCTATCATTTCCCAAATTTTTAAGACAAAATATTTATTATTCTAGAAAAAAAGCCGGGGGAACCTAAAACTGGTAAAGTCGTCAATTTTCTAATAAGTATCACATGCCCTTAAAAGAGTAAACAACCGCTTGTAAATAATTATAGCAATATCAAAATAATGTGGTGACAATATTAACCTCTAACTCAGAATAATAGATACCCAATTGAAAACGATTGGAATTATCATAGAACGTAGGATTACGTTGTAACTGAAGCCTCGGCATAAATAACGCTAATTCAACAGATATTGAGTATTCTAATATTACGTCACACTCGGTCGGTAACGTCAAAATCTATACGGCTATCTATACCACTTGGTGGTCTGTAAAGCATTGTTTACATAGGAGTTTGACTATAATTAAGTAATTTAGGCGAAATAAAGTTAAAAATCGTGATATAGCTTTGCTTTTAAGGTAGAAAAGCCTTTTCTTTCCTTATTTTTGGAAATTTGGAAAGTGTGCGATTAGGCAATTCACCACGATAAATTATAAATTGCCGTATTTTAGGTTATAACCTCAATTGTCGGCGACTTATGTCCTAATACTTTTCGATAATAAGTAATTTCAAGAAGTTTTATATTGAAAGAAATACATCAAAGATACTTTAAAGGATTTAAAAAAATGTTAAGTGATCTTAGGAAATCTGAAGAGATTTTTAATAATTTGAAGAATTTGAAGCGATTTTAAAAGAAATGCAGAAAAATTGAATGATTTTTAGGAAATTTCAATTTTTTTTTAAAGAATCCAAACGGTTTTAAGGATTTGCAAGATGTTTAAAGAGATTTTAAATCAATTTAAGTGATTTTAAATAATGTCAAACGGGTTACTGAAAATGAATTCAAAAAGATTTTAATGAATTTAAAGAGATTTCAAGGGTTGTACATTTTTAAAAACATTTTAAGGAATTAAAAAACTTCAAGTGATTTTAAGAAATTACTATAGGGAGTTGACGGAATTTTAAATTTTCCTTTTAAAGGATTTAAAAAGAATTCAAAAAGTTTTACGAATTTACAAGACGTTTTAAAGAATTTTAAGACAGTTTTAGTCATTTTAAAGCATGTCAAGTGAGCTGTTGAATGTTATTTAAAAAGATTTTAATAAATTTTAAGAGATTTCTAAGGATTTAAAAAAGTTCAAAGATTTTAAAGATTTTCAACAGATTTTAAGCAATTTAAGAAAATCTAAAGGATTTTAAGAGATTTTAAATAATTTTAATCAGTTACGAAAGATTTTAAATTATTTTAGAAAAGTTGAAAGAATTTTAAAAAAATTCTAAGGAGTTAAAGATTTTCGAGAAATCTTACAGGATTTCTGAAAATTTAAGTGATTTTAAGGAATGACTAGTTTTTTTTAAAGGATTAAAAATAATTCAAAAAGTTTTAAGGATTTACAATAGATTTTATGAGATTCTATAAGAGTTTTAGTGATTTTAAAGAATGTCAAGCGAATAATTGACAAATTACTTAAAAAGGTTTCAAAGGATATGAAAAAATTTAAAGATTTTAGGGATTTTCAAGAGGATTTAAAAAAAATCTAAAAATAATTCAAAAAGATTTAAGCATTTACAAGATATTTTATAAGATTTTAAGACAGTTTTAGTTTTATTTGATTTTAAAGAATGTCAAGCGACCTATTAAATGTTATTTAAAAATATTTTAATGAATTTTAAGAAATTTCGAGGGATTTAAATAAATTCAACGATTTTAAGGATTTTCAAGAGATTTAAAGGAATCTAAGCAAAATTGGAAGGTTTTAAGCGATTACAATTAATTTTAGTCAATTTCGAGATATTTTTTAAGGATTTTAAATGATTTGAAGGAATTTAAAAAAAAAATTCGGAGAAGTTTAACGATTTTCAAAACATCTTACATGATTTCTAAGAAGGATCACAGGCTTTAATATTTTTTATTTATTCCTTTTACCTTCCTAAGTGCAAAATTAACCGCTTGACAACTTTGAAAAACACACTTTAACGTACTACAAAAATCACGGAAAATTATATTTTTTCTTGATGGCTTGTCCAAATCGCACACTTCCCAGATTGCCAACAATAATTAAAGAAATGGTTTTTCTATCGGAAAAGCAACCCAATGGGCACAAAATTTGGCGACGTCTTTACGACATCGTTACATCTTTACGACAACTTTACGACGTCCTATGTCCATGCCGTTTTGCTGTCTTTACGATGTCGTAAAGACATCGTTAGATCATGCGACTTATTTACGATATCGTAAAGACAGCAAAACGACATGGACATAGGATGTCGTAAAGTTGCAGTAAAAATTTCGTAACGATGTCGTAAAGACGTCGCCAAATTTTGTGCCCACTGAGTTAAGAGATTCAATGATAAATGAATAAGAATTCGGGATAAAATTAAAAAAAAAATAATCTCTTCAAATCTTAGAAATCCTACAAAATACCTCACTTCTCTCGAATAAATTCTTTCAAATCCGCTAAAATATGATTAAATCCCATGAAATTCTATGAAATCTAGTGATATTTCCTGCAATTCTGGAAAATTGTTTAAAATACCTTTAGATCTTTAAAAAAATCACTACAGTCATTGGAATCTTTAAAAACCTTACAAAATCAAGTAAAATCTTTAAAATTCCTTCAAATTAATACAGATAATTTACAAGTTCCTTAGAATCATTTAAAATTCCCCAAAATATTTAAAATCCTTTAAAATATTTTAAAATCCCTTGAAACTTTACCCTAAAATCTCAAAAATCTATTCACATTATTGAAATATATCAAAAATTTCGCAGAATCTTTAAAAATGCCCTAAAATATTTCAAAATAGTTCAAGACAATTCAGAAATAGAACAGAGTACTTTAGGGACATTGGCTGAATATAAGGTACACTAGGAGATATGGGGACCTGTCTGTGATTTAATAGACCTGATTTTGAGATTTTGAATAAAGAATTATGAATTTTGACGGCTGGCAACCTTAAAATATAAAATTAAAATATCTGGATCAAATCTGCTGCTAAACAGACATCCGACGATGCGTAAGATGCAAAAAATTATTTATAAATTTAGATTGAAATATTTTTAACTTAATTATTTTTATTAATTGAAATTAGCCGAATTCAATTTGAATTTTTTTTGCGACACTCTAAAATGAATGTAATTTTCTATTCTTATCCTCCAAAAATGATAAATTAGATTTAAATATGCTATCTTCACTCCATTGAATGCTGAGGGGAAAACAAAGTACCAAATGCATGGGACAAGTCTTTCGTTTTGTGTTATCTTCGTAATGAATAATCATTACTATCATTTGATTATGTCATTAAATAGTTTTTAACAAATTAAAACTTTTTTTCAAATACACTTATATTGACACAATTATTTTTTACGAATAATTGTATTCCGCTTAGTAATTAACGAATTGAAGTCAGCTGGTGATTAAAATGAAAATACCTAATTTTCGAATTTTTTATCACAGCGCTTCCGCGGAATAGAGAAATAGTTAAAAGAAAAACTCATATACATATAACTCCATGGATACAAAATATATGTTTATACAACGTTATTTTTGCCGCGGCTTCAACTCATTCAAATATTTATCATTTTTAGTAGAAAAGCTTATCCAATACTTTCAAGTTTCTTGCAATATAAGAACGCTGACTTTTTAAATAAGTTTAATTTCAAATTCTAGGAAGTTTCTAGTTTTAAATATTTAAAATAATTTGCTTTGTCTATGCCGAATTTTAAAATCATAAATTCATGAACTCATGAATAAATTCATGAACGTATGGACGTTTTTCTACAATTTAGCATGTCAAAGAATACGAGTTTAATTTTCAAATTTTTTGAAACTGAGTTTGAAATGTTAAAATATAAAAAAATTATTAAGTTTTACATTAAGAAGCTTAAGAACCTGAATTTTGAAATTTTATTTTTTAAGTCTCTGAATTTTTACTCATTCAAATCAAATCACAACAGGATTAAAAATTTACATTTTTCTTACTTCAATTTCACATAAAATAATTTTAAAATAAACAAAGTTACAGGCTTCTGAATCCATATTGTAAAATTATGAATTCTTTATTTAGAAAAAGTGTCTAGGCAGCTTGTAATTTTTACATACATTACTGAACGTTTGAACTCGAAATAGCTGGTTTAAATGTTTTAATCATACATTTAAAACGCTTAGTGTTCAGAAAACTTCCACTATGAATAGCTTAATTTGCAATTTAGTATTAAATATTTTGAATAAAAAAGGTTCAGCTTTGAAAACTTAAAATTTGAGTTTTATTAGTTTCTTCTATTTTATGTACATTTCTTTAACCAGGAAATGATTTCAATTTTTTTTTCAATTTTAGTGGTTACCTTGCGAATAATAAAAAAATTAAATTTACTGTTCAATTTAGAAAGTTGAATTAATTAAAATTCTTTTATTATAAGATGAATTTATATGCTAATAATGGCTAAGAATTAAAAATTGAGACCTCTCCTGATAAAAAATCCTTTGTCTCTAATAATATTTTTTAATTGTTTAACTTTATTCAATTAAGAACAGCCTGGAATTTTTTAAAATAATACTTCAATCTCTTTTCTGAAGTTTCACAATTTAAAAATATTCGTTTATTTTGTTGTTTGTTTAATCTCAATTTATTTGAAAACCTATAACCCTTTATAAAATGTTCACTACAATAAATAAAGAGCGCATAATATAATATAAAAAACCATTTTGCTGCTTTCACTAATATAAAATCAACTTTTTTAGTTTTATCGCTTATCTGATTTTATATTTTCAATGTATTTTTTATCTTAGCACCACTTTCGTCTGGTAAGAATTATCAAAAAAAATGTATTTACTTTCTTTCTTAATATATACTGTTAAAAATTGGTATTATTCCAAAAAACCGAATAACTGTCTTTAAATAATTTCAGGCATACGAAAGGGCTGTCATCGCGTGCCAAATTCCAAGTACCCTATTGGAAACAATTGGAAATGCAAAATGCTCAATCGTTGTGAATCGTTTTAGCACGATTAAGAAACTGGATTCGGAACGATTGATATATTAGTTCCGTCGTTTCTTATTGATATTAATTAATTACTTCTAGAAGGGTTATTAGAAAATAATTGCCTTGAGTAACTTAAGTTATTTGCGAAAATACCCAATTATTTTAAACATCTTCAATTTTTTATAATTAAAAAGCTCTTAACTCAGTACCTAAAGTATTACATCATTTACGTTCGAGTAAAAAAAAGATAGGTTTTAACACACATGTTAAAAGGAAACATGTACAGGGTTGCTACAGTTCAGGGAAATCCAGAAAATTAAGGAAAGTAATTCAGGTGGAAAAAATATACATAATGGGAAATATTATATGTCATTTTCATTTGCTATATAAATCTTATTTTCAGAAAATCAGAAAGTCTATCAAAATGTCAATATTTGTGTTCTGTAACAATGAACAACATTTTAACTGACGACATTGTTATGCTCCAAATTAAAACTTGAGACATGAACAATACTGCATTAAATACAGTGCTGCTACATTCCCAAGATGAGCAAAATCATCTTATAAGGAAGGTAAATAATTTTTGTTACAAAATTTAAATTGGGCAATTGATGCATCTCAAAGACGTGAATAAACATGTCAGATACAGTGCTGTAGCATTTCTGATACGAGCAAAGTCTTTCTAATATAAACAGGATACACACATGTTTTTTTGAAATTTTATAAATCGGTACTGGTAGATTACAAAAAGTTCAAAAATAGGCCACAAATAAAATAGATATCGTATTGTTATATTTTGAATATAAGAAAAGTCAATAGATATCGTATTGTTATATTTTGAATATAAGAAAAGTCTTTCTTGTATAAACAGAACAAACAATTTGTTTTCTTCTTCATAAATCGGTACTGGTATGTCATAATAGTTTCAACAATAGGTCAATCGATGCATCTTGAAGACGCGAATAAATACACTATATAAAGTATTGTTGTATTTCAAATATCAGAAAAGCTTTTCTCGTATAAATAGAATAAACAATTTTTTACTTTATAAATCAGTACTATTAGGTTATAAAGGTTTCAAAAATGGAGCCGATTAATGCCTCTCGAAGACGCGAACAAATACAATAGATATTGTACTGTTCTATGTATTTTGAATATCTAAAAAGTTGTTGTCATATAAATGAGACAATTTTTTTTTAACTTTCTAAACTAAAAAAAAAACACTTCTACACACACATACACCTATGGACGAATATTAAAAAACTGTATTTGCGAGCTCCTGAGGTCGAATCATGTCAAATTATGTAAAAAAAAGTACATTTGAAAATGTAGAACATTAGAAACCTTTTTCTATGAGGAAGTAAAACGGATGAAAATTATACATAATATCTCCCACTATGTATAACTTTTTTGACTAGAAGGGGGAATTCAAAACTAAAATTTAGGAAATGTCAGGGAGAATCTGAAAGTCTCCGAAAATTTTCGATAAACTGAAGTTGAAGTTCAGGGATGATCCAAAATTATTAAAGCGTTTTTCTAAAAAATGTATTCCCACTTCCCTCCTTGTAAAATACAATAAAATTTGCTCTAATCCCGGCATAAAAATCTTAAAAGATTTAATGAACTCAGAGAATAAACACACATACAAAACTTTTATAATTAAATAAACTCGAATCCTTAATAAAATTATATTTAAGAATAAAAATGTGTCAATAACAAGTCTTACAAATGTATCATTTTAGAAGTTTTTGGTTGAAAGCTCATTTTGTGGTCACAAATTTTATTGTTTTGTTCAAAATTCCACTATTTTGGTGAGAAATTCAACTATTTGGTGGAAAATTAACCTTTTTCTTAAAAATGTAACTATTTGACACACAATTCCAAATTTCGGATTAATCGTTTTTCTTTTTTAACCGAAAAAGCATTTTTGGTAGAAAGTTTACCGTTTTTATCGAAAATATGTCCTTTTGGCATAAGAGTTCAAGATTTTGGATGATTTTTTTTCTCTTTCAACAGAAAAATCTGTGTTAAAAATCCAGCTCTTTTATTGACAATATGTCTTATTTGGTTTAAAAAGAAATTACATCTTTTATGGTTAAAAATACAACTGTTTGATTCAATATTAATCTGTCCTGGTTAAGGCCTCAGATTTTTTGATAAAAATAGATCTTTTTGGGTAAATATTTAATTCCTTTGATTAAAAATCCATTCTTGGTTAAAAATTCGTTCTCATTTTGGTTAAAGATTCATCATTTAGAATAAAAATTCATTTCCTCGGTTGAAAATTAAACTTTTTTGTTGAATGTTCTTGTTCTTTTGTTAAAAATTCATTTATTTAGTTAAAAACTCCCTTTTTGGGTTAAGAATTAAATTTTTTGATAGAAAGTTAGTTTTATTTGACTTTAAAATTTCAACAATTCTGTTTAAAATGAATTTTTTCGGGCTGAAAATTCGACTTCTTTACAGAAAATTCGTCTTTTTGACTTAAAAACTCAATCTTCTGGATTACATTTTTGTTCTTTGTGGACCAAAAAATCTGACTTGGTTGAAAATCCCAAACTTTTGTTGAAAATTCCTCTTTTTACTTTAAAAATTAATCTGTTTTGGTTGAGGAATCAACTGATTTGTTGTGAATTCGTATTTTTTGTTTGAATTCAACTGTTCTTGATTGAAAATTAAAATACTGTTTTGTTGAAATGTCAACTATTACACTTTTTTCTGAGAATTTTGTTGTTGTTGTTGTTAAAGATTGATCTATTGTGTCAAAAATTTGTCTTTTTTGGTTGAAAAGTCAAGGATTTGATTCAAAATTGTACTATTTTGATAAAATTGCGTTTTTTGTTTAAACTAATTTTTTAACGGTAAATTGATCTTTTTTTAGATAAAACTTTATGTATTTGGTTAATTTTTTTATTTTAATTAAAATGCAATAGCTCTAAGTGTTATTATATGTGGATTTAGTATTTTTATGGTAAAATTTTTCCTTAAGTAAGATCTTCTAATTGCCCCCTCGCCCTTCACCATTATAAAAAACTATACAATTTTACCAAATGTAATCGGTAGATGACCTGTTACAAAATTCTGTATGACTGTTGGCACTAAAAGCCTATAAGTTAAATTTAAAATTAAAGGGAATAAATTAACGTTATTGATATCCTAGGTATAAGTTTGTTTTGATACCTGAAAGAAAAACTTATAACGGTTAGGAAAAATGAAAAATTACCCAGGAAAAAGTTAGACCTTTGAAATTTGGATCTTGTGGCAACCCTGCAGGTGTGGAAACTTATATAACTACAATATAAGTAAATTAAAAATAACTGAAACGCCAGGTACTATTAGCAACTTGAAAATTGGGTCTGAGAATTTACATAAAAATGAACTCTATATAACGATTTTAGTAACGAGTTACTTCCCAACACTGAAATTGAACACCATCTTTTACGAATAAATACTGTGAGCGCTAGATTTTCTTTTGCGGAAGATGTTGACAATATGGGTAGCAATTTTCATTGAATTGTTTAAAGTCATCTCCTTCTCCAGAGACAAGATATTTAGCACAGCTCTACAAAAATCTTGCAGAGTTTGTAATTCCGTAATCGACAGACTCTGTTGATTCCCAATCACGACAATGCTTCTTCGAATTGTCTCTTTTAATTCCAGACCCCTAACAACGCAAAGATGTTTCAAATTTCCAGGATCCTTTGTCAACATCAGAAATTTAATGATCAAATGAATCCTCAAAGTATTTCCAACACAAGACGGTCTAGCACTAAGAAAACCTAACTTCGGATCTCGTTTGAAGATTAAGTACTGATCCAAAACATTCATCAGTTTCGCTATTCGTACATAGGTTTTCCCAAGTCTTCCTGGCAAGGTCTCACTTGTTGAACAAATCACCCTGATATGATCTTGAACATTCACCCAAATCGCTAAATTTCCAGCAGTTGCTAGATAAACTCCTCGACCATAAGGCCAGTGTTTTCCATGCAGACGTTTTGTGTCTGTTTCCTCTGCTTCTGTGATAGGTGAGAGCAATCCTGCTGCTGCTAACCGAACTCTCACTTCACTGGGTCGTTCAAGAACTTCTGTCAGAGTGTAATAAATTCCTGGTTCATCTTCACTAGATCCTTCAGCCAAAATTTCTGCAAGTTCTTGTCTCATAAAAACACTTGTTATTTCCTTTTCACTGTTCTCCAGTTGGTTAACAGTAAGTGTTAATGGAAGTGGGTAATTGGACAAATTTCGAGTACATTCTATTACTCCAGAAATAATATATTGTCCACTAGAATCCAGATCATAAGTTTCTATCAGTCGAGCACTTTTTTTAATGTTCTCGTTGACGTCTTTTTCGTCACTGAAGAAACTGGATGAAGGATGGTCGGGAAGTTCTCCAGTTGTTGTGAGGCAGTGAATTTCTCTGATGAGCGGATCGAAAAGCTCTGCGAAAACTATGTAACTCTCGTAGTCTGGTGCAACAACGTGTCCCGTGAAGTTATCCTCGTAGGAGCTTGATGGTCTGCTACCACTAATACTATTCGTATCACTACCGTTTGACTTATCAAATTTTTTGAGAGCGGGCCAAATTACGTCAAAAAGATTGTGGTCCATGCAGGTCACACGGTGCTTGAGACGTTCGAAAACAGGTCGTTTTAAGCAACGACTCAATAATGTACCAGCGTTTGCTGGTGTGTTTGGTAATGAGCCGCGTCGAGCACCTCCCAATAATCGAAAACAACGTTCTAGGGTCGCCAGCATTTCAGGCTCGTTCAAATCTCGACGTGCGGAGTACTTGTCACCTCCAGGAACTGCGCTCGTCAGGAAAATTATGTTATCCAGATGTATACGCAAGTTTAATAACACAGCCACACAAAAAAAGTGTGCGGATCTGGTAACAAGACACACGTAATCCTATGGATTTTAGGGCGTTGAATTCAAATTCGGTATCCAAAATCACCCATCACGTCATGGTTGAGCCATAACCTCGAAAAATGACAAAAAAGCATGAACTGAGGCAAATAAATTTCAAAATAATGCCAGTGATGCAAATTTTCACTTCAAAAACATGTCGACAACTGTGAAGGATCAACCCTTGCCTGATATGAACTTATTTAACATAACTTTACCCAACAGAACCTGACCTCACCTAACCTAAATTAACAGAAATTTATTGAACTACACGTAAAGCTCTGGAAGAATATTTTCCCAGTAGCAAATGTGTGCTACATCGAATGGGTCAACTCGAGCCTAACCTAGAAATCAATCTAACCTAACCTAACCTAACCTCACGAAACACAATTAAACTGATTGTGTTGTCCCGTTGTGTTTGCGGTACCATTTGAATCAGCTTGGGCTTAACCTGCAAAGAGGTCAAACCTATCCTAACTTAAAAAAACCTAACCTAACTTAACTTCACGTAACACAATTAAAGTCATTGTGTTGTCCCGTTGTTTTTGCGGTACCATTTTATTCAGCTTCGGCTTAACCTACATAGAGGTTTAACCTATCCTAACCTAACAAAACCTGACCTAACTTAACCTAGACAAATAAAATTCAACCACACGTGTAGCTATGGAAGTGTACGGTTGTCAGCCTTAAATGTGTGCTATATTTAATAGGTTAACTCGATCTTAACCTACAGATGAATCTAACTTAACAGAACCTAACGAAATTCTGCTTAACGCAACACAACTTAACTTAAGTGTTCCCGTTGTAACACAATAAAATTCATTTCATTGTACTACAGGTGTTTAAAAATTTAGACGACATTACTCATTTGAAGAAACTTAGAACTACAAGTAGAATTGACCCCATTTCAATTAACCTGACAATGTTTGTATCAATTAAAATGTAGAATTGTAACTTAAACATGCAAATGAATAAGAGTTTTATTAAAAATTTGTTTCTCTCTGCTTTTCTTAAACTTAAGGGATATACTTATACGAAATTCCAGACATTTACTGCTATTAATGTCAAAATATGAAAGTACGCAAGAACAGGGTTGCCAGCGTAATCGGTTAGGTTAGGTCAGGTTTTGTTATGTTAGGATAGGTTAAACCTCTATGTAGGTTAAGCCGAAGGTGAATGAAACGGTATCGCAAACACAACGGGACAACACAATCAGTTTAATTGTGTTTCGTAAAGTTAGGTTAGGTTAGGTAAGGCTAGATAAGATTTATTTCTAGGTTAGGCTCGAGTTGACACATTCGATGTAGCACACATTTGCTACTGGGAAAATATGCTTCCAGAGCTTTACGTATAGTTCAATAAATTTCTGTTAATTCAGGTTACGTGAGGTCAGGTTCTGTTAAGTAACGTTATGTTAAATAAGTTGATACCAGGCAAGGGTTGATCCTTCACAGTTGTCGACATGTTTTTGAAGTGAAAATTTGCATCACTGGCATTATTTTGAAATTTATTTGCCTCAGTGCATGCTTTTTCGTCATTTTTTGAGGTTATGGCTCAACCATGTCGTAATAGGTGATTTTTGATACCGAATTTGAATTCAGCGCCCTAAAATCCATAGGAATACGTGTGTCTTGTTACCAGATCGGCACACTTTTTTGTGTGGCTGTGTAATTGACAGTATTTATTACGCATTGAATTTACGTTTATGAAAATTTGGGATAGTTGAGCATTATGACAAGTTAAAAGATGAATATCGATCAAAAATTTCTATTTTATTATTTAAAGAGAAATTATAATTCGAAAAGTTTTTTTTATAATTGAAGGCTCGGTAAGCAGAACAAACGAGCGCATTAGCAGTAGGCAAGAGTGGGGATGGCGTGGAGAGAACGCGAAGAAAAAGACAACGGAATCCGTTTTCTCTTTCGTCGCGTTTCCTTCGCGTCACCCAAATCTTGTCTACTTCTCGAGCGTTTGCTCGCTTCTGCTTGCAGAGCCTTCATTTGAGGGGTTAAGAACAAAAGTGAGTTCAAAAAAATTTGTCGAAGCAAAAATGATTTAAGAACGTTACAGGCAAAAATAGGTTGAAACGGGTTGGAGGCACGTCAGAAAAAAACTGAGGGATTTTGAAAAAAAAATTTGCCGTTAAGGAATTTCTGTAAGAGACACTTCAAAAACTGTGAATGATAATTAATTAAAATTGTTTTATTCCGATTATAAGGAAGTCTATGTTTAAAGTGTCACATGATTAAGATTCTGGTCTTTGAATATTAATCGTCACGGAAAATGAAAAATTGAACAGGAAAAGTTCAGCAATTTCGAAAATGAGATTTTGTGGCTACCCTGATATCGAATTCTTGTAATTAATTAATTTTCCTTGTAGTTCTATTTTGTTTTTCAGTTGCTTACACCTGACGATTATATTTTTAGTGAAAATTACAAGGCCCTATGAACAAAAAGGTCCTGCAACCCGAGATGAACCACCATACCTATAAGTTTTTTAAGTCGCTGAATCCGAATCTGGGGTCAACATGACCCGTTTAGGTCAGGATAAAGGTCAATTTAAGGTCATAGAGAAGAAAAAGCATTGAATCGGAAAAAACCATTGGATTGGAGGAAACCATTGGATCGGAGAATACCTCTACTCTCAGATGGTTTTAGGGTCGTTGAATCCGAATCCGGGGTCAGTTTGACCCTATCAGTTCAGGATCAAGGTCAAGTGAAGGTCAAAAAGAAGCATAATATTGGATCAGAGATAACCTCTACTCTCAGACGTTTTTGGGTTAGCTAAATCCGAATCTGCGGTCATTTGAAACCCTTCATATAAGGATCAAGGTCAAGTGAAGGTAAAGATGAGGAAAAACTATTGAATTGGAGTAAACTACTGCTTTCAGACGTTTGAGGCATTAAATCCGAATCCGGTGTCATTTTTACCCTATTTGGGCGGAATGAAAGTTATCTCAAGGTCAAACTTAGGAAAACCATAGAATCGAACTTACGGTGCTGAACGAACCCCGGATTTAGATTCAGCGATCCCAAAAACGTATAAGAGTAAAGGTTTTCTCCTATTCCATGGTTTTTTTATATTTGACCTTGCGATTACCTTCATACCGACTTGATGGCTTAAAAATAACCGCGGATTCGGATTTAGGGACCCCAAAAAAGTCTAAATGTAGTGGTTCAAGCCGATTTAATTGTTTTTCTTAAATTGTGACCTTCATTAGACCTTGATCATGACTTGATGTGGTTAATCTGATCCCGGATTCGGATTCAGCGATCCCAAAAACTTGTGGTTATGGTCGTTCAGCTCAGTTTGCCGAATTTTTTGTTTGTGGGGCTGTATTATTGATTTCTAATCACTTTTTTCTTGAAGATTTATCGTTTCAACTAAAAATTCATCTATTTCGTTGAAATTTTTGTTCTGTTATTGAAAATTAATCTTTTTAACTGAAAATTCAACTATTCCGCCTATAAAAGATTTTATTTTTAAAATGTTACAAGACAACCCGTAATGTTCTGAACTAAATTTTGTTCCAAAGTTTTTTTTTAAACCTGCTTATTTTAATCTCATTTGCTCAATTATACAATTCTTGAAATATTTTTACAGTCGGTTTTAACGAAATGAAAATGTTTAGTTCCAGCAATACTGCTTACATTGAGAATGCAAAGGAAAAAAACATAAGAATTTAAAATTGAGTAAAAAAAGGTGCAACTCTAATAGTATTGTAATTTCTATTTGCAATAATAAATATTTCAAAGATATCATGCGATTATACGAATACAAATTAAAAAATTATTGTATGATAATGAAGTGTTGTTTTGAGGTTTAAATATTTATAAAATACTTTTAACGGAAAATACGCTTGATTATTATATTTGAACATTCACTTCAAAATTAAAAACTAAATCTTAAGGAACAAGCGTATTACTACTCAACACTGCGCACTCATTTTGGGTGCAATAAAGGTGCGAAACATGTGCTGCAATTTGCTAGAAAGATTACCTTTGTCGGTGAGCATTTCATCAGCAAGATTCTCATGTGCCCCAAAAGAACGTAAAAGCTTCTTATGTGATAAATCGTTTTGATTTTGTTTATAATATTCTGCCTTTTGACCCAACTAATTTATGCGTTGAAAGAAAACAGATAATTCCATTTTTAAAAAACCATTAAATATGCCATAATTCATACTTATTCATAATCATTCCCCATAGAATACAATTATGCTCGTATATTTGAATATGTTTATAGAAATCAAATTATTTTCGGTATGTATACGTATGTATATTAACTATTTATAGCAAAATGAAACTTACTTTATCTTGAATGAGAGGATTCGCTCCCAGATGTAAAAGAAGATTATAATAATGCCCGTTGTCAGCGAGGGTGGCCGCATAATGTAATGGTGTTCTTCCATCGAGATCCATTGCATGCGCTGTTTCAGGAAATCTTCCCGCAAGATATCTAGAAAAAATAAATTAAGAACAGGGCGTTAATCAGAACGGAGAACAGAGAACAAAATGTGTACACTTAACTCCCGAAATAAGCACCCTCAGTTTACGCTATTCCTAGAACTTGAGGCCATGGAATTTGCGGTGTGGGAAGCGCGGTAGGGGCTGACCAGTCAAGTGTGAAAAACAGCTCGAGGGCTGAAGGTCAATGCAAGCCATGCCCAAAACCGCGCTAATCTCGGGAGTTGAGTGTGCTCCTAATGGGAGTTGCAGATTATTGTCATGTAAATGAAATGAGCAAAGCTTATAAACGGGAAGACAAAAAATTAAAATAAAAAACCAAGTTTTGGATTATTTGGTTAACGAGAAAATAATGAAATACATCATTGTATCTGGATTTAACTTTACTATAAAGTCATAATTACTATTTTAATGGAGTTCAATATATTTATTATAAGGAAAAATGCTCATATTTCTCTGAACGTACCGTTCTAGAATTTTATTTCACTAACCACTTGTACTTGATGTTGAACAATAGAAAAACAAGTTTCAATCTACATCGAGCACAAGTAATTTATTAGTAAAATAAAATCAAAGAACCGAGCGTTTGAAAAAAGTTAGAATTATTCAGAAATTGTCCTGTAGTTTTAAGATTGCGTGTATGAATAAAAGGTAATTGCCTGATAAGAAAATTGGGTTGAAAGTTTTTCCAACATTGTCCGACATCAAGCACAAGTAATTAGTGAAAGAAAATTCGAGAAACGGGGTTTTAAATCAAAAAATTAATGTTTTTAATTTTCCGAGCGGTTAGAGAAAAACTAGAATTTTTTTCGTTTAATAAATATATTTAACTTCATTTGGATAGTAATTATGACATTATGGTACAGTCAAATTAGCCGAAAGAGACCATATGCTGAAAAAAATTAGACACGGAGAATATTGTCTTAGAATGTTATGATGGACGTGCTTTTGAAGCTTAACAAAATTCGACGAATATCCTACGAATATCCAAAAATTATAGCGGGGTCGAACAATATTTTTTGTAACAAATATACTGCACGTAGGATTTTGGAAAAGTAATAATTAAAATTCACCTTTTCTGAATGATTATATACAATTTTATCAGATGTTTCTGCAGATATACGTATAGAAGGAACATTATTGCTTACAACGATTTGTGATTAAAAATCTGGAAATTTTTGTTGACATTTTAATCATACTTGTTCGCGAAGATGAACAATTTGTTAGATATTTCAGCTAAATTAAACTCAACAAATTTTGTATACAAAATATAAATCTTAAAGAAAAATGAAGTGCTCCCCTAACCCTGTGTATTTTTGGATTATGAAAAAACTATATTTTTTAGTACTCTGAACCATCCAATTTGCGAATCCAATAGAAAAAACCCGATCGCTGCTTTTTGCAACAATGAGAATCTCATGATTGCTGTGGTTTCACTGAAAAATGCACAATGTTAATTAACATATTCATTTTTACCTATCACTCAACTGAAAATAATAACAATCGAAACAAGCAGGTTGACAAAATGTTGCGTAAATAAATGATCTAATAATGTAACAGTCTTTTTATAAATAGATAGACGAACTGATACGGTCGTTTTAGAACAAATGAAAAATATAATTAGTAATGTTTGAAATTTTAGGAGGTTGATTTGTTTAGGAGTGTTATTTGGGTCTAATCGGCACTCGTACTGGGGAGAGATCGGACACTACTGTTTTTCTGTCTGTCGCATAACCTTTTTTGTAAGTAAGTAGTAATATAAATATTTATGAAGCTTCAATTTTTATTGTAATAAAGAGATGTTGAAAGTTTTTAAATTTGTACTAGTGACTTCTTTTTCAGTCATAAAAGTGTTTATCTTTCTGAAAACTGTATTAAACATCAATTATTTCTCATAAATGAATCTATTTCTAACTCTAATGAATATTTACATTAAATTCTTGTTGCAAAACGAATTATTATTGCTTCATCATCAAATAAAATTTCTAACATTTAAAACAATTGTAGTTTGGATCTTAATCAAAAAATTTGGATAAAAATTTTAATAATATTTATATCTTTGTCCCGTCTTGTCCAGAACAAGATGGGGTAAAGGCAAACGTTTTAATTTGTTTTTTTTTGTAATTAATTATTTTAATACATTTAGTTCTTTACGAAGTTGTAATATAAAGCTTAACATTATTTAAATAACATCTTAAATTTCAGTATTTACTGCAAATGATGAGTAATTAAATGGGAAATTCAGATTTGGTTTGGCTGTTTCAAATTGTTTTTTTAAGCGTTCAAAATGTTCCAATTATGTATTGTTAAAGGATTGCTGTTTAAAATTGTGAAATATTGAAAATTATTCAAATTAAAATCCTTCGTTAATTCTAAATTGATTAATTTTGAATACTTCAACTTCAAAATAATTTCTTTGTAGCCCTTGAAAATTAAGATATTTCTGTTACTTGACCAAAATCTCCATTTAGATAATTTTAATTAATTTGTTTAAGTAAAGAGTATAGTATTTATATATCTATCTTAAAAAGCTATATAGCACTCCCTATAAAAATTTTGCAAATTGCAATAAGAGCAATCTAAAATTATACTGCACTATTTTAATTATAAACTCCTATCGCTCATCACACGATACGCAAACGATTTAGAAAAAGATAAAAAATACTGACACGAACTTTATCATTTATTGATTCAGAAGGACATTTACTTGTACGAACAACAGAGTGTAAATGATGGAAATGTCATTATTACAATTTATAAAATTGTTATTATATTACCAAATGATGAAATACAAATTATTTTAAAATTATATGTATTGTATGAACAAGAGAAACATGGAGTATATAAAAAAATACAAAATTATTATGTAATTTAAAAATGTTACCTAATTATTGTAGTATGTCCAAAAATCACAGCCACGTGTAAAGGTGTTGCTCCACGAGGCGAAGATCCATCTCTAGCTATTGCAAATTTACGACGATCAAGAGCACTTTGTAAATCTCTTAGATTACCTTCTCGAGCTGCCATGTGTACTGCATGGATTTTACCCTAGAAAATAAGTAATTATAAATAATTAGAAACAAATATTTAGCCTAGACAAACTTTTAAAAAATATCGAAGAATGAATACAGAAAGCTACTAATTGAAATAGTACATAAATATTCAGAATGCGCATCAAGAAATGATAAATATGATTAAAATATTAATGCAAAATGGCTGGGGTACTTCATTTGTATGAATTTCGGGTTTTAGAAAATGAAAGCACCAAAACCGCGGCTGATCTTGTTCCCGAAATATCATCAAATCAAATTCACAGTTTAAAAAAATAAAATTTCACTCAGTGACCATTCACGTAAAAAGATAGTTATCCTATTTAAAATGACACATGTATGCATCACAAACTCAAAAATAGACAGAATACTATCAACTGATACCATTATTTATAGCTAAAAAATAATGATATTATGGTGACATAGAATATTTTTGTTTATATAACCATAAATTATGATAAATTAATGAACTTTTTTGAAGCATCTGTATGATCCATTATTCATAAAAAATATTTTAATATGATATAATTATTTCTCAGCTATCAATAATGATATCAATGGATAGTGTTTAAGCAATTCTTGAGTCTGAAATTAATACAATGTAATTTTCAATTGAATAATTATCCATTTCATTAACTAAAGAAACACATTCTTCCAAAGGTTTTCATTAACATTTCATTTAAATAAATTTATTTGCACTGTAACAAATTTACAATTAAATCAAAAATTTCCAAAATGTTAATTAAAAAATTAGGTTTTTTAACGAAATGCAAATGAATTTATTTCAAAACATTTCCTTTGATCAAACAAATATTTGTTCGAGTTAATTAATTCAACATTATTTATTCGAAGGAGGATTTCTTTTAATTACATGGATCAATATTTAATTTTACAGAAAATTTAAAAAATGTATATGTTACAGTCAAAGTGTAAAATCGAACACTATATATATATATAATCCCTAGGCATTATATATAATGCCTAACAGAGTCCAGGCAAAGTTTGTAATACTCTCTAGTATACAGATTGCCTAGGCATTATATATAATGCCTAGAATAGACTAGGCAAACCGTGTAATAAATACTTTATATTTGAGAAATTTCTGCTTTTTTAAACTTTCATTATTTTGGTGCTTGAATTCCATTCTTCAAAAAAAGACACTATTGATTTTCGTTGAAATTTTGGTAAGATATAGTTTACAATGTGCACTAAAAGCCTTTTAAATATAAAATGGGATCTCTCTTAGTTTTCGAGAAATGATTTAAATTGCATTTGAAATCTGTTTTCTTCTAGTTTTCATTTGTTCGAATACGAATCGAAACTTATTTTTCAAATATCACCCCCCCCCCCCCCCCCCCCCCCCCCCCCCCCCCCCCCCCCCGCAGAAGTCTGTTTTATAGGACCCCAAAGAATCCCATAAGTGAAGGATTGTGTTTTGCGAGTTTTTGGCGTAAATTAAGATTTTGTTGCGGTTATTAAATATAAACCTCTTATAATATACAAAATACTACTTTCTATTGATAATTAGATGTTTATATAAATGATTGAAACAAGTTATTATTATTCAAGTTGATACAAATAATTGTTTTAAAAATATAGCATTATTTTGAATAATATTTTCTTTGAATAATGTTGGAAAGTTTTTTTTTAATTATTCAACATACCGTCCACTTTTTGCAATTAGAGTAAGGTAATAATGTATAAAAAATAACCAAACTACTAGTTTAAAAAAATGATTATTGTTTATAATTATAGTTTCCTATGGTAATGATATATTTTTGTGGAGTTTTTTGAAATTTCCAACTTATAGTCCACTTTGTATGTTGAGTGAGGTAATAGTTAATGCAAATGTGAAAAATGAACAAAAGTTAAAAATTTAAAAAAACACACACAACTGTCTAGCATAAATAAAGAAGATGGTTATAACCAATAATAATTTTTTTAAATAATTCTGTTTGTTAAATTCCATGCATTATTACCTC
The DNA here is from genome assembly GCF_010883055.1 of Belonocnema kinseyi. Classification (NCBI taxonomy): domain Eukaryota; kingdom Metazoa; phylum Arthropoda; class Insecta; order Hymenoptera; family Cynipidae; genus Belonocnema; species Belonocnema kinseyi. The sequence continues at coordinate 40,018,047 of NC_046662.1, read as the reverse complement.
ACGCTAATGGAAAAGTAGATCAAAAGTGAAAAATTGTATAAAAAACTGCAACTTCCAGCATTATTCTAAGAATATTGTAATAAATAATAATATATTGTTCAAACAATTATTTATCTTAAATTTAATTCATTATTGGTTTGCTCTAACTGAAAAGTTGATAATAAGTTTAAAAATTCGGAAAAAACTGCGGCTTTCTAGCTCTATATTACCAAAAAATTGGTCAAACCAATTACACATGGTTTAAGTAATTGACGTAAAAATATAATTATCAAGAAAACGTAGAATTATTAACTATTTGTATTTAAAGTACCGTAAAAAATCATAATTAGCGCTAAAAACTCGAAAAAATAAAATGTTTACTTATAGGTTTTTATTGGGACCCTTGAAAACAGACTTATGGGGGTGATATTTCAAAGTTATGGTCATTTACTTCACCTATCTCGTGTAAGGCACTATATATAATGCCTAGGGATTATATATAATGCCTGAATGATATACTTTGCTTTAACATGTATAATTATTTTCTTTCAATAATCGTGTCAACTCTTACTTGCTTAACACATGAATGAATTACTGAATTTCAATACCTAAGAAAGAAATATTTTCTTGTATTTAAGAAATATAATCAAAGAAATTATTTCTTTAAGTCGAGGCATGCCTTTATTGCCTCTAAAAAATATTTACTCTACGGAAGTAGACAAATTCGTCGTTCAAAGAAAAGAAACCAAAGAAACGCATTTCCTTGGATCCAATTATTTTTTCAGTGTTAAAACAAACAGTGCTAGAAGTAAATAAAAAAAGCATATCTGCAGTTCGGATAAGTCATCTGTCACTTTTATGAATCTTTAAAATGAGAAATTAATTTTTTTTAGAAAAGATCTACTCACTTCGCTGCACTGGGAATCGAACCACAGAACTTCCGATTTGCGGTCGGGTGCTTTTCCAATTGAACTATTAGAGAGACCGAAAGAAGAATCCTTTTTCGGTAATACACTCTGTCTTAAGTTCGATTCCCAGTGGAGCGAGGTGAGTAGATATTTTTTCAGAAAAAATTTTAATTAAAAAACATTATTCTCCATCTATTCAGTAATGACGCTAAATATTTTTTGTATTTCAAGAGTTAACTTGATCGATTTTCATTTTCACAGAGTGTGGAATGATATCTACACTGATCGATGGTAACTACCTCTGATGATAATAAGAATTCCCTTAAATTACTTTAAAATAAGATTTAAATCGCCTTAATTCTCGTAGTTTTTATGAACATTCATTACGCACATCGTATTGAAAAATTAATATTTAGTACACACTATTAGAATCAAGGCCATTTGAGTCCTATTTTAGATATTCGTAAAAGCGACAGATGACCTATTCGAACTGCAGATACTCTTTATTAAATTTGCACGACAGTGTAGATATCCTTACTAAAGCAAATGGTAAACGACTTCGCATTGTTTCAATTTGTAGTTTTCCTATTGATTTAAATCTAGAGACATAATTTTATTATGAGAAAAGTCACCCGAAACGTGTTGTTAGTGCAGTTAACAAATTGCTATTTTTTAAACTAAAGATGCATACCATGTAAGCTGGCACGTTGTCAATAAAGGACTGGAGTTCTGGATTGCTAGAATGCCTGCCAACTAGTCTTCTGCCTTCTCCGTTAAGTACTAATTCTGCCAGTTGTTCCATGTTTCCGTTTTGTGTTAATTTTTCTACTTCAGTATCTGTCTCCATTCCCTCATCATTAAAATCGGATTCCAGCAGGGCCTCATGCTCACCAAGGATTACCTATGAATTGCGCGTTCGAAATAAAACGCGCATGAACCGGAGAGATCGATAGACAGTCACCTATTAATCGTTGCTGTAATCTTGACAAGTCTATCGATCGTTTTCACACACGAATATGGCCCTACATATTGGTACAAATAAAAAGAGAAGAGGAGAACCATGTATTCACGCAATTCGCTCAATTAAGCATGTTTCCCAAGACCCCGGGAAACATCGAAGGTCGCTCCTGAATAATTGATTCGCAAACCTTTTTACTACCATTTTTACTTTATGTCTAGCCATTAGTATTGTTTTAATCCAAAGAGGTATATCATTAAGGAGATAAGCTTTGTTGATTTTTAATGATTATGTTTGTGGAGATTTTCATGTGAATGAAATGATTGATTATCTAATCAAATGTTCAGAGTATTAGTTTAAAATCAAATTATTTCTGTAAATGAAAATAACGTTCTGGTTTTATTTGTATTAAATCATGAAATCGGAAAACGAACAATAACTGACGAAAAGAAAGAACATTATTTAACAGTAATTTCTTTTAGTGCAGTTTTAGTTTAATTGATTGATTTTGTTCAGTTTTTGGAGATCTTGATTCAACAGAATTGCAGGTGTAGCACAGAAAGCAATCTTTTATGTTCATGCGTGCCATAACGAAATTAGAAACTTGGATTTTCGGATTTGAAAGTTTTTTATTAGAGACCTCAGATATATCTATAACATTTTGGAAAAAATCTCTTTTCTTTAGCACATTTTCAGATATAAAATTTTGCAAAAATAAAAATACATTTCATACTTTGAAAATAAAATTCAAAATGTAAATGAATTTCGTTTTATTTTGTTATGGAGACTTAAAGATTGCAATAAGATATTCTACGAACAAGCATATACTAAAATGAAGAAGTATCGGCTAACGAAGGGGCATTCAAAAGATTTTTTTTAAATTTCAATTATTTGCATAGGGATTTTTTCCTTAAAAGAAAGAGGCACGAAGTCCCCAAGACTGAAGTATTATCTATTTTTTCGTAATTGTTTGCTTTGATGAATTTTCCGAATAAGTAAATGTTCCAGGGTTAAAGTCACGAAAAATTCTAGAATACTATTCAGTAATTTAAAATTAATCAACAAGTAGTGATACTCATTAAAATAATAAAAATATATCAATGTTTTGAATTAATAAAATCTTTGGTCGATTCACATTTTTCTTAGTGTTATGTATTTCTTCTATTATTGTTTCTTCCTGGAGTTTCATTCCAACAAAAATGTCTGATTGCATTTGTGTTTTTTCAGAATAATACAAATGTTTTCTCTCAAAAATTGATAAAACTGAATATGAAGTGATTTTAATGGAGCATTTGGGTGCAATAACAACCTGCTTTTATTTTAAAAAGTCACTTTTTTTTTACTTTTTTGCACATAATTTCGTGAAGAACAATTGAAAAAAAATAAATTCTGAAGAGACAAGTAGGCTGTTATTACACCCAACCACTCAATTCCGTGGAAAGAAAAACAGTTCTTGAAAACAAAATTCTTAAATATTGTTGTTATTGTTCACAAAAATTCAAATGATTCTTGGTCTCTCGGACTGACACTTTACTTTCCGATTAAAAAGAAGGATTTGCAAAAGTTTTAAATCAGTTACTCTAAAATTGAAAACAGTCATCAAAGTATACAATTACCATTTTTGTGTTCAAAACTTTTTGAGAAGATATTGTCTTGAAATTTTCTTTTCTGTTGTTTTTTTATAGTTATTAGTTTGCCACGAGAATGGCAATTGGGTTTGAAAGAAATTTGCAGAAAGATAAATACAATATTTTTGTGTTGATTTTGACTAATTTGTATGATAAACACCTTCTATGTAGTCACCGATTAGTTAAAGTGTAAAATGTGTTTCTACCATCAATTGCAAACATTGTAAATTAAATTGTAACAATTTTTGTACTCACTTCTTCATTTAATGCATCGTCAACCCCAGAATCGCCCGTGCTTGCGTCACCTCTTTCCTTCTGCTCTGCATTCTTGACCTCATCCACATTATTATTGTCATCTTCTTCCTGATTAGCATCCTCATTAGTTTCTTCAGGATTTTTTTCTGGGTTTTCTTCTGGATTTTCTTCTGATTTTTCTTCTAAATTTTCTTCTGGATTTTCTTCTGGCCTCTCTTCTGTATTTTCTTCTGGGGTTTCTTCTGAATTTTCCTCTGGGCTCTCTTCTGGATTTTCTTCTGGATTTTCTTCCGGACTTTCATTAGGATCTTCTACAGGATTTTCTTCTTCGTTATTCTCCGAATCATCGATTGATACCGGTGAATTTTTTTCTGGAGAATTGACTTCTGGTTCTTCATTTTCAACTGCTTGACTGTTATCCTCTATCAGGGAATTTGAGACAGGATCCTCCTCATCCTCACCCTCTTTCTCCTCCTCATCCTCATCCTCATCCTCACCCTCTTTCTCCTCCTCTTCCTCCTCCTCAGGTTCAGTCTGTTTCATCAAATCTCCCTAGTAAAATTTATTTTAACGAAAACCTATTCACTTCACTTTTATTACTTTGCTCTGAATTATTTGGTGCTTTTTTGAATTTTTCTTTTTAACGCTCTTCCGGGTCGGGGGGGGGGGGGGGGGGGGGGTACAACTTTTAGCATTTTAGGATTAGCTCGAATGTTCTGAGTGTTTTTAAATTTCAAACAAATATTTGTTACCTTGTGATTGAATTTCAAATATATGTATATAACAAAAAAATGAAGTTCTATTTCTTTGTTATTTAAATTACAAAAAAGATGAAATAATTTGAAAACCCGCCCCAACTCGATCGAGTTTCGGTGTTTTTTCATATCCTTAGTATTGACCCTTTGTTTATCTAGGTGTATCTTTATATGAAAGATAAAATAAATAATTTTTAGGAATTTGTTATTTATTTTGAAACTTTTGAATTATGGAAAATTTGTAAGTAAATTATATTCATTTTCTTATAACCAGTCAAACAAAGGGTTAAGATTATACTCGATGAACTAGGATCTACTATTATACATGTCTGAATAAAAGTTATTGAAATTGAAAAATTAAGAAATTAGAATAATAAACAACGAATTTTTTCAAGGAAATATTTAGGATAGAACTATTTTGTGTTCTATAGAAACTCTCATAAAAAATATTTTGTTGAATCAACAAGAAATTTACTGAATCTTTATAAATTATACAATAATACATAATTTTCTGATTCAACGCAATATATTTTCCAGTTTATACTATTTTTGACGTAACAAACCAAAACATTCAAACAGATACAAAACACTATGGAAGCGACAGAAATGTTCAGTAAATTGTGACTGATTCTACAGTGGTGCAACAAAGAAATAATGTAGAAAATTTCTTGAGAAAAGATTGAACACTCTTTTAAATGTCTTTGCAAACATTTTTTTAGTTTATTTTATATATTTATTTACTGTATATTGTTTTATTTAAATAAATAATTATTTCCTAAAAATCAGTAACACACTTCTGGCTAGTTCAATTAATGAAAATCGGTGGAAAAAATATTAGCATACCTTATTATAACATTTTTAATGTATTTTTCTGTATGCTTCTATCATAACTTTCATAATAAAAAGTACTATAGTCATAAATACGATGAGCTTTCCAAGTGTAAAATCTAGAAATTTGTTACTGATTTGAAATAAAAAATGTCGAAAACGTGCTAAAGAACTTGGCTTTTTAAAAGTAAAATTCCATCTTTTCATTGTATTTAAAAAGCATATTTAAACTATAAAACATGATCAGTTTAATTCACTAAATACCGATTTGTTTTAGAGAATAAAAATTTAATATTAAATTTTAGACAATACATCAACTATAAGTAAAATATACAAAATATCTTGCGTTTTTAGTTAGAAATTACAAATATTAATTTATCCCGTGGCTCAGGTACATTATCGTAAACTAGAGAGGATTGAAAAATATGTTTTGAATTTCTAAAGTCAATCTAGATTTTTCCTTTGACCCGAATTCAAAATTCTTTTCAAAATATATACATCTAATGAGAATTTAAGTACGTTTCCATATTTAGTATGAATTCCGCATCAAGGGATTCTCGTTTTAATCTCTTAAAGGATTTATATTATTTTCTATGGAGCCCTATAACAATAAAAAATGGCCTATATAAACCATGATCAATTGTATATTAATTGATTATTATTTTTTAGATATTGTAGATATTTAGTGATGATAATATACATATAACGACGACCACAAAATACGTATACTTTTTAGCTGGCACACAAAGTGGAAACATTTACAAACAATATGTTACACGTACTTCATGTGTACCATTTTTCACTTTAGTCGGTGAATCTTCAATATTGAAAGGCCCCTCAATCTCAGCTATTTCGGCAATTTTGCTCGTTGATTTTCTCATTTCCCGAATTACGTTGTCTTCAGTGTCCAATATTCGCCAATCCCAATTTTTTGGATAAGATCCGGAAACACGTGGAGCATCGGGAATAATCGTCAATGTTGACATATCCACATCCGTGGGTCGATTTTTATAAAAAGCAGGCGCTTTAAATTTCTAAAAGTATAAGTCAAAGTTCAGGGGTCAAATATGACAGGCTGTAGTCTAGAAATCACATCAGACTTTCTCCAATTTTCTATACCCTCTTTTCCCCTTCCAAACGAATTCCTCTTTTTTATTCTGTTTTCAAGAAACTTCACCTTTTTTGGGTTGACAGAAAATTATTTTTAAATTTAGAATCTTCTATTGTAGTTCTGTTTAGAATTCATTTCTGTTTGTTCAAAATTCAATTATTTGGTTCTAAATTTATTTCTAAATTTATTTATTTTATTTGAAATTCTTTTTTATTGGTAGAAAATTAATTCCCTTGGATTATAATTTAACTATTTGCCCAAAATTTATTATTTTGTTAGAAATTTGTCTTTTCAGGTTGATAATTTGACTCCTTTGCTCAAAGTTGAACTACCATTTGGTCGAAAAATCAACTGTGTGGTTAAAAGTTCAGTTTTTCGTTGAAAATTCAATTGTTTTGTAGCAATTCCAAAATTTGGTAGAAAACTTAACTGTTTTATAAAAAATGTTGAAAATTCGTGTTTTTTTCATCGAAAATTTAACTTTTCCGTTTCAAAGTATTTTAACTGTTTGGTTAAATTTTTTTACAAGTGTGTTGTGAAAAGCTTTTCTTTTTGGTTTGAAGTTTCAACAGTTCATATAAGTTGTTTTTTATCCAAAAATATCTCTTTTATGAAAATATATCTTTTTTTTTAAATTAGCCTTTTTGACTTCAAAAGTCATCTCTGTTGGTAAAAATTTTGTATCTGTAGGTTAAAAAAGTAACTGCTTGATCGAAAATTCGTCCTTATTGATCAATTAAATTTTTAATAAATATTTAAATGTTTTATTGTTTAAAATATCAACTTTTACATTTCCTGTTAAGAATTCATCTTTTTTTGTAACAAAAATTATCTATTAGTTTGATATTCGAACTATTTTGTTAGTTAAAGATTTAAAACCATTTCGATAAAAAATCAAGATGAACTCAACAGTTGTAAGATCGTGTACGTAAAAGACTAATGAGTCGAGAACAAAAGGAGGGTTTCGATTATTTCAAAAATCCCTCTTGGAAACGAAAAAGTTTGATAAAAACATGATTTTTTTGAATCTAGAAAAAAGGTAGAGAAAAAAAGATGGGATTTTCGAGTATATTTATTTTGAATATTTTCGGAGAAAGCACCGCCAATTCGCCAATTTAAAATTTTTCAACCACATTTCGCAAGAATACGTAAAATTCTATCCGATTCAGAAAGAAGGACGCAAATAAATATATTAGATTAAAAAATTTTACACTTTTAAAAAAAGTTTTAACCATTTTTTAATAATTCGCGTTTTCGAGTTTTAATGCACGATTTGAAATTAATTTGGGCTCTTCAATATTATTTTTATTTGTAAAAAATTAAAGTTTTGTTACAAATTAACTTTTTGAACTACAATTATAACGTTTCCATTTTTTCTTAGAAATTTATAATTTTTAGTTTTAAATTCATCTATTTGGATAAAAATTAAGCTTAATGATAAAAATTAAACTGTTTTTTATAAACTCATCTTTCTAGTTTGAAAATTCATCTTTTTTGTTAAAATTTTGATCATTCTTGTTTTAAAATGCATCTGATTTGTCAAAAATGAACCTAGTTTAGTTAGAAACTTAATTACTTGCTATTAAAATTTAAACTCCTTTGTTAAAATGTTGTCTTTTAAGATTCGTCATTTTAGTGTATAATTTTAATTTCTCAGGTGGAAAATTTAACTATTATTTAAAAAAATCGTTTTTTGTTTTTGTATGCAACTTAACATTTTCAACTGTAAAATAAGCATTCATTTTTGATTGAAAATTGATCTTTTTAATTTTAAAATACAACTATTTATTTAATAATTTAACTATTTATGTTTTTAGATAGATAATTCGTCTTTTTCGATTGAACATTTAGCTACGTGGTCAAAAAAACACCTCAGTTTTGTGTTGAATTTGAATAATTTGTTTTTTGGAAAATTCCACCATTTAGTTGGAAATTCAAATAATTGCTTAACAATAAAACTATTATGTTGAAACTTCATTCCAATTTATATTACTTATTAAATCATTAGAGTTTTTAGCTTGAAAATTCAACTCTTTTGTTGAAAATTAATTTCTATTTTTTTTCAAATTTCAACCATTTTTCTAAAAATTTTAATAAAAAAGAATTCATTCCCTATTATTTACCAATTTTCATAAAAAAATTACCTAGGTTCCCTTTTTTTGACAGGATTTGGATTGTTATTTATGTACATTCTAAAGATCGTTGATCGAGAGTAAACCTAAAAACACTTACATTGTCCAATTTGCCTTCATCTGCACCAAACTCAACAAGCAAATTATACATAAGTCCATCATCTTTAGCTGCGGCTGCATAATGCAAAGGTGTCTTTCCATCATTGGCTTGTGCAAAAACTGCGTCTGGATATAATTCCAGAATTTCTCGAGCTATTTCTAGATTTCCCAGACCAGCTGCCTGCGATTAGAAACGAAGTTCAATTAATAAACCTTATTATGTTCAGCAAAAAATTCAATGTTTAAATATTACAAAAACTTTGAAAGAATTAATGTAAAAAGTAGAGGAACTGGAAGAAAACTAAAAGGTTTTCTTATCACCCATAATCACTTTAAATCCATTAAAAATTTTGAAATAATTGAAATCTCTTTAAAATAAAATTAGTTAAATGTATTCCCTACAGTTCTCTAGAAATCCGTTTAAATATCTAAAAATTTGTAAAATTTTTGAAAATTCTACAAAATTCTGTGACATCCTTTGAAAATTTGTAAGCCTCTTAAAATTCTTTTCAATCTATTAAATTAACTTAAAATAATTTAAAATGTGAAATAAGTAGAAATGTTTTCAAATTTCTTGAATATAAATTAATTCCTTTATTTAAATCTTTGATTTTCCTTAAAATCATTGGAGATTTAACAGAATTCTTTAAATTTTATGAATCCTTAAAGATCCTTAAAGATTTAACAAAATCGTTTGTATCATGTGCAATTTCTTGAAATATCCTTAAATTCCTTAAAATGTTTGGAATCGCTAAGAATTCTTAAAATTTAATTTATTTTCCATTATTTTCCAAAGTTCTTTAGAAATCCCTTGAAATATTTAAAAATAGTACAAAATTCTTTAAAATTAATTGAAATTCTTGAAATTATTTGGAATCCTTGAAATTGAATGAACTTCTTTAAATCTGGTAGCATTCCTTTAAATACCTTAAAATCTTTGAAATCGTTAAAGATCCCTTGAAATTTAATTTAATTTATTTCCTCAAGTTACTTAGAAATCCACTTAAATCTTTGAAAATCCTACAAATAATTCTTTGAAATCTCTTGAAACCTTTCCGTTAAAAATCGTAAAGGAAATTTATATTATTATACGGGTGGTAAATGACCAAACAGATGAGAAACTTATTACATTACGTGAAAATAGATATCTACACTATCGATATATGATACTCCTTAAATATAGAATTTTACATTTTACTAAAATCTTGATAATAAAATTTTGTCTGAAAAAAAAGATCAGCCTCCTTCGCTCCGCAGGGAATCCAACCCAGGTCTTTCGATTTTCGATCGGGTGCTCTTGCCACTAAGCTACTGGGGAGATCGAAAGAACAATCTTTTCTTAAGGACATGCCAAATCGAAATGTTTTCTCTTAAAGATTCACAGATATGAGATATAGGAAAGTTGTATTATCATAGGGGTGGTAAATGACTAAACGGATGAGATACTGATCACATTACGTGAAAATAGATATCTAGACTATCGATATAAGATACCCCTCAAATGCAGAATTTTACATTTTTCTAAAATATTGAAATGAAATTTTATCTGTGAAAAAAGGTCCGTTCCCTTCGCTCCGCTGGGTTTGAACCCAGGTCTTTCGGTTTCCGTTTGGGTGCTCTATCCACTAAGCTACTGGAAATATCGAAAGGAGAATCTTTGTTTACAGAAGTGCCAAATGTCAAGGTTTTCCTTTAAGGAGTCATAGACATGAGATATAGGAAATCTATATTATCATAGGGGTGGTAAATGGCCGATCAAATTAGATACTTATCACAATAAATGAAAATAGGAATCCCTTGAAATGTAATTTAATTTATTTTCTAAAATATTTTGGAAATCCCTTCAAATCTTTGGAAATCCATTGAAATCCGTGGAAATGTTTTTAAATCTATTGAAAACCTCTGAAGTTGAAACTCCGATACTGTGCGGGTTTTTTGGCTGACAGTGGGCGGGGCAAACTCGCTTTTATTTGTTCATGTCTGAGTGGACACCGCACACCCCCACGCAGCTCCTTTTACTCTTTCCTGCGGCGCGGCGTTGAATCTCGGATCGACTATATCGGGAAACTCTATTTCGGAGTTTCACTGTACTTTAGAACTACTTGGAATATTTGGAAATTTCAAAACATTCTTTGAAGCTCATTGAAATACATGAAAATATTTTAAAAATTGTATCTCTCTTGAATTGCACAAGAAGGCTTACAAAGAAGTATTTTCTTTAAAAAACCGTGACAATTTTTTTATTCATACATCTTTAGAATTGAAAAGTTTGAAGCTGAAAATTGTCTAAATTGAAGTATTTTAATGTTAAATCTGCAAAGTTGAACTAATTACAAAAAAGGTTTAAATTGCATACGTTTAAAATGTAAATGTTGAAAATTGAAAGTTGCTATACCATGTTTTTAAAATTTGTTTACTTTTCAGAATTCTTAAAAATGTTTAAACTTTGAATCTCAAATCGAAAAAATTAAAGTTTTTAATTTTGAACATTTTTTAATCTAAACTTAACCATTTTTATTCATATCCATATTTAAAATAGATTAGTTTTTAATTATGAATCTTTAAAATTGTAGAACTTTGACAAGCAAATCCTTACATTAAAGAGTTTTTAACTTTAAAGATGTACATATAATTATAAATTATGCAAGTTTTAGATTTTACAATTTGGAAAGATATAATTTTCATGCTTATTATTCCAAATTTCTTCAATTTGGTAGATTTGAAATTGAAAAATTAACCTTTTATCTTTGAAATCATCTAAACTTTAAAATTTGTATTTATACATATCTTTAAAATAGAATAGTTTTTAATTATGACTTGTCCAAATTGTAAAACTTTAAAAAACAAATCTTCAAATTAAATAGTTTTTGACTTTGAAAATTTGCATATAATTAAAATGATGCAAGTCAGAATTTGGAATTTTTTAAAGGATAATTTGATGATTATTGTTCAAAATTTCTTTAATTTGGCAAATTTAGATTTGAAAACATGACTTTTGATCTTCGAAATTATCCAAATGTGAGAATTTAAGTTTATTCATCTTTAACATTGAAGAGTTTTCAATTGTAATTCTTCCAAATTGTAGAAATTTTCATAAAAATATTAAAAATTAAACATTTTTTAATTTTAGCAATCTCCAGTTGAGAATTATGCAAGCCTAAAGTATGAAATTTCAAAATTCTGTAATTTCAATCTTTGCAATCGAAATTTCTTCAGCTTAGAATGTTAAGAATTGTAAACTCATTTTTTCATCTTTGAAATCATCGAAATTGGGGAGTTTCTATTTATACATATTTAAAATATAAGAATTTTCTATTCTAAATGTTCAATATTGTACTATTTTTGAAAAAACATTTAGAATCACCTCATTTTTAATTTACATTAAAAATGAAGGAGGTTCAATTGCAAATCTTCAAGATAGACCTATTTCAAAAAGATGCTTAAAATTTTATGATTTGAAACTATAAACATTTAAAACTAAGCAATTTAACCAATTTTGTAATTGTAAATATCTTCAAAATGAATCAGTGTCGAAAATGGAAGATATCACTAAGACTCAGAATTCCAGAAGGCCCTTTTAGAACATCTTATTACGATACAAAATAACTTGTTAATTTTTTAATTAATTTTTATCTGTGAAAAAAATCCCTTCCCTTCGCATCGCTGGAAATCAAACCCAGGTCTTCCGATTGCCGGTCGGGTGTTCTACCCACTAAGCTACTGCAGAGATCGAAAGAAGAATCTTTTTTCACATACATGCCATATGGTAAGATTTTTTCTCTAAAAAGTCATAGATATAAGATATGGGAAATCTATATTATCATCGGGATGGTACATTAACAATCAGATGAGATACTTATCACATTACGTGAGAATAGATGTCTACACTATCGACCGAAGATACCCCTCAAATCCAGGATTGATGTTTTTATAAAATTCTCAAATTAAATTTTATTTGTAAAAAAAGATCCCTCCTGTTATTTCGCCTGGGAATCGAAGCCTTCTCGTATCTATGAATCTTTAAAGAAAAAGCCTTGGCACATGGCATGTCTGGGAAACAAGATTCTCCTTTCGATCTCTCCAGTAGCTTAGTGGGTAAAGAGATAAAATTTAATTTTAAAATTTTAGGAAAACGTAACATTCTGAATTTGAGGGGTATCTTAGATCGATAGTGTAGATATCTATTTTCACGTAATCTGATAAGTATCTCATTTGATCGTTCAATTACTATCCCGATGATAAGACCGATTTTCTTAACTTATGAATTTATTACAATTCTTCTAATTCCAAATGGGATAAAATCTTAAATTCAAATAAAAGTCACAACCGGTTAAAATAAAATTACTATTACAATGATATGAAAGCTGATATAACTATTTCAATATTGATTTTAATTTATGATTAATAATTCCATTTTACAGTGCTGTAGATTGAAGCATATATGTATTATAATATTATAATTCGAAAATAAAAAGAATAAACGTGTAAAAAGTGCTCGCGTGGCGCGCTATTTTTACTAACATAAATTGATAATAGAGAATGAATCCTACTTTGTGAAGAGCATTATGTCCATTGATATCTTTACTGCAGAGGATTATGGGAGAAACTGGATCTGCAATTTTCCTTTTGAAACCTTCAACGTCGTTTTTTATTGCTCTTGCATGAATCTCCTTTATTGTTCCCTGGAATGTAAATCAATATCCGTTTATAAGTGCATTAAAAAATAATGTAAGTTATCTATCAATACAGATTATTTCACTGCTTGGAAAAACGTAACTAAAATAAACAATTGTATCTTATTTGAGACAGCTTCACACATGACATGGATATTCCGTCCTCTTAATTTTATGAAAATTTTGCTTCTAGAAATTAAGGAACCATGGATGTCAAACTTTAAACAATCGCGATAAATAAATGTTGAAAGCAATCACAGAGGTGCAAAAATTTGGCTCTTGATTCGTTGACAAGGAGATTTTCGTTCCATGATGCTTTCACATCAAGTCGACTTTCATAATATAAACAAAAAATTCTGTGAGTGTCAAATTTTTTTTTCTTGTGTAACGATTTTATAATATTTCAGATATGTATTTTAATTTGTAACTACATTAAAATATGTATTAATACATATTATTTTGTGAAATTAAAATATGTACCATTATAAAGGGTACGGCTTCCAAGAATCTCTTCACTCTAGGGTTGTTACTTGTTTCACACCGAAGTTTGGCACCATGCCCATCCCACAATACCTGTTGAAGTTTTCCAATATCTCTATTGTGAATCCATATCCTTATGTTGGATGGCTTGAATTCTAAATCTAAAAATAACACAAAAAGAAAATAATAATATAAAAAAAAATTAAAATAATAATTTTTATATATTTTTTTTATTTTCTTATTTAACTTTCTAACAATTGCCAAAAGACCTTACAGAGACCTTACCTTTTAGAGAGACCTAAGGAATTTTATCTTCAATCAACATGCATAGTGCAAACTATAATAATTTTATCATCAAATTTGAACTTGTTTTCCGGAAATATTATCCGGATATGCGTTTAGGCAGTTTGGTAACATGCAATGTTGGAGTGCCTCAGCTTTAGTCTCACGTGAGTAAACCGATGGCGTGCTCGAAAAAGCTCTTGATAAATTAGAAAAGAGTCAACGAAACACTTTGCTTACATTTAAACTGCTTTACGTTTCCTAGACCCTAAGAGGAAACTCAAGTGCATACACGGAAAAGAAATTCGCATTCAATCGAGCAAATATTGTTGCGAAACTGGGCGATGCAAGGTTCACTTTGATGACTTTTACGAATTTTGGAGAAAATTATTTTAAATCTTTTGCAAAAACCTTTCTTGTTGTCCAAAAATCCAAAGTTCAAAATTTCGAACGATTTAATCTTTGTCGATGCAGATAAGGGCAATATTTTTGTGTTTATCTAACTGATGCCGATGATCATGAAACAACTATCGATAACCTTTTATTTTATCGATTTTTTTAATCAATAACCAAAGATTTAATCTGTTTCCAAGCTGATAAAGGATCATCCATAAACTACGTTACTAATATTGGGAAATTTTGCCTCCCCCCCTTAATAGCCACTGATTTGTTGACCCCCCCCCCGCCCCAAAAGTATCGTAGTATTTAGGTCAAACCTGATTTTACTTTTATACTAATTTGTGTGTGTGTTTCTAGCGAGTCCAATTACCAATATGCCTGTATTGTCTATGGGACAGTATGATGGATTGCAAACTTCGGTAATAAATCAAAAATTGAAATAAAAAAGTGATTTTAAAATCAAGTGTTGAAATGTATGTAACTAAATTTTATGTGACAGTTAATCCGGGTATTATTGGATTTTTAAACTAAGAAAGGTAAATTTTTAACCAAAAATGGAATCAAAATATTGAATTTTGATAAAAAGGTTAATTTAATACCAAAAAAAAGACAAATTTCTCACAAAATACAAGAATTCTCAATTCAAAAGTCGAATTTTAAACAGACGAACAAGACGAATTTTCAATAAAATTCATGAATTCTCAAACAAAAAGTTGAATTTTTAAGAAAGAAAGAACCAAATTTTGTTTTAAATTTTAAGAAAGTAGTTCAACTTTAAAACCTAGTTATTAAATATTTAACGAAAAAGATTAATTTTTTGCTGAAAAAACGAACAAATTTTTTAACAAAATTAAAGAATTTACGACCAAAAATCTGAATTTTCAACTGAAAAACATTAATTAAAAGAAAAAGATTAATGTACCTCAAAAAAGACGAATTTTTAATAAAATTCTAGAATTCTGAACCAAAAAGTGGAATTTTCAACTAAGAAAGAAGAATTTTCAAACAAAAAGATTAATTTACTACCATAAAAGACCAATTTTAAATTAGATGAATTTTTAATAAAATTGAAGAATTCTCATCCTAAAAGTTGAATTTTACAACTAAATCTACTGATATAGATGATTGTAGAATCAGTCTGGGGAAGCCAAAAAACATAATCGACATTTTTTTCCATAACTGATTTTTTCCAACGTTACGGTTATTTCGCAGAGTTTTAATTACTTAATACTCATTTTTATATCTATTTTACAAAAAAAATTGTATTTTTCTGAAAATTACATAAATAATCCAAACTATTTTTGTTGTTTATATATAAAATTCGAGAACGAAACATGATAAAAAGTGGTAAATCTTATAGAAAATTCCGTGACGGTAGATCAGTTCGTAATTGTAATATTTAACAGTAAGGTAGGTAACAGTAGGTAGGTAACAGTAAGGTAAGGGAGAAATTCTGACAAACCCTACTCTACTTCTGTTCCAGCTCGAAAAATTAATAATAGTAGCTATTTTTCACAATTTTAGATAACTATTTTTTAGAATAACAAGGATTTTTGTGAAAAATATGACACTTTTTAGGTCTTCCTCGAATGATATTTGACGTTTGGATTGTAAAGAAGATTTTCCAAAAGGTTTCTAAACATTTATTAAAAAATTCGGAAATATCATCAAAGAGTTCTTTAGAATAGAAAACGTTTATGCGGATCGGGGTTCCAATGTGAATTATTATTTCTCTACGGTATTAATTTATTTTTTAATGTATCAAAAAATTTCCAGATTCAAAAAATAAAGACGAGGGATCCGCTTTGGAACCCCGGTCCACATTTTGTTCCTCTGTATTATATTTTGAATAAAGAAAAAAAATGTATAGCAAAATTAAGAAGAGAGCAAAAGTGATCTATGAATATTATTTAAAATATTCTTGAACGAATTATTTAGAAATAATCATGTATTCAACTGACGCTCATCTAATTTCGTGTCTTTTTACTGCATAATAAAGTCATATAACAGCTGACAACCACTAGAAATAATTATTCTTTAGTTATTAACTTTTATCAAACTTTAAAAATTTTCATCTCGAGTATGTTTAAAGTTGGTGCACTCTTCATATAAAATTATGTATCACTCAACAATAATTTAACAAGCTTCATGCATGCCTCAAAACTGCAAAATTCCAAATCTGAATTGATTGGCGGAACTGCTTAACTCACTTTTTTTGGGAAATTCAGTTAAGAGTGGTGAATTACTGTCATAGTAATTAAATTTTAGGTGCCTTTTTCGTCCTAAAATGTTAATAATAAATATTTTCCTTTTTAACCACTACAAGATGTAACAAATGAAAACTACTCATTGTTCAATGTTCTCATACGACTTTCTAGCTCAATTTGATACTCAGGATTTTTTTGTATTTACTAAATTATACGTTTTTAATTGATAAATTGCCAAAAATTAAATTTTAATCTGTTATAATTAAAAATAAATAATCTACAATAAAGATTCTTTTATTTTCAACAAATTAAATAAGATAACATAGCGGAAAAAGATTTGTTATAAATTGAGAAAATATTTCTTCATTATTTTTAAAATACGTTTCCTGCAATTAAAGGAACAATTTCCTAAAAGTGATACAATCACAGAAAAAGCCCCAACCTTTTTTTATGATGCCATTTTCTTATCTCTAAGAACCGTTCCTAGAAACTCCTTAATTTGCATGCAATTGTGTGAATGTGCAGTTTGTATGCAGAAAGAAGAAGTTGAATGTTCTTGAATTTTTAAAAAACATTTTAAATTATATAAATGAAGAGAGTTATTTTTTGTGAAAACTAATTTACTTATTTGTGAGATAAGAATTTCAAAAATAGTAACTCATATTGTATACTGCTGTATATTTATCTCGGAAGTTTTGCACACTAAAAAGACTGCTATTATCGTGCACATACATTAACAGGGGTCCTTATACTCTGCGGTTTAATAAGACTCCATTTCAGAATAATTAATGGTTGCGTACATACAAAAATAGATCATTATTTTCATACCGGCGGGGTGAAAATGAAATTTTTTGTCTAGTTTATTGCCAATTTTTAGCTGTCTAGAATCGATACAAGGTGGAGAATAATCATAGAGCAATTTTCTTTTATAGACAAGGAACCAAGGTTGTGGATAGAAAGAGCAAAAATTTTACTTTTACTCAATGAAAATTCATGTAGATATACTCTAATTTGCAAGATGAAATTAAAAGGTTTGAAGTTAGATTTGTCAACTTTTAAAAATGAAAAATGTTAAACTTTTTCGAAATGGTGGCGTTTTCAAATTTAAAAATATCGTCAAAGCACATAAATCTGAGCAGCATTTTCGTTTATTATGATGATGCATTTTTTAAAAATGTTATTGTCCTCAAGCTCCTCGATTTTCCAATTTCATTTTTTTGCAACAATCCTATCTATAAATAGGGGTGCAAAGATATGTCTAAAAAATCTCACAATCATTGTTGTTGAAAACGTGATTGGCTTTTCATTATTTGAAATTGGTTTATACCTTGAATTTACAAGTTAAATCTAAAAATAAGCCTTTTTATTAAGAAAAATCTTATGTGAATTTAAAAACATTGGTGCTTCTTAGATACTCTTACACGTTTAAATTAAAACTTCAAGTTATATAGTAAATTATTGAAAATGTTATACTAGTGTCTTTCGCTGGAAATTAGTATTTTTAGTAGTTAAAATTTCTAAAAATGTTCAATAGTATCTGTATTTTTTACTGGAAATTAACATTCTGTAACCAAAAACATTAAGATTCCCAATTCAGAACAATCTTAGGTTATGTTAACGTTTTACACCGGAAATGAGTGTTGTTATTCAAAAATGGTTAAATTTCAAAGAAGATACAAAAATTCGTGTACAATTTTAAGTTATAAGATACTGGTTTTCAACGGAAATATTGATATAGATTTCAAAAAAAGTTTTTAATTTCAGATCAATTCACGTTTATGTTAACGTTTATCACCAGATATCGGTTATTTTAAACCAGAGGAAAATACAAATTTAAATTATTTCAATTGTTAAAATACGTTTTTTGCATACAGAAGTATGCAAAAAAATTTTCCGAGATAAATATTTATCTCGGGTAAATATTTTGTAGCATATTAAATATCCAATAGATTGATGTTTACCAATAAAAAGTGAAGACAATATTATTTTGATGGTTAAATACGAACACACTTTTTACAGAGTACCAATAATAATTCTACGAAATGAACATTAAATTTTCAACATTGACATACGAGTAAGTACGTATTGTAAACTGTCAAAATAGTAAATTTAAATTGAATTTTCTTTTTATTCATATTTGTAATTATTATTGGAAATTGAAACTAACGTTTAATTGAACTAAACTATGAACATTTATATTATTTTTAAATCTAGAAAATAATTAACTTTCTTTTGTTATAAGGTATTTATAAGAATTAATTATGTAAAAAAATATTTAGTGTTACAAAATGTTTTATATGATAAAGATTAAGATTTATAGAATAAACAAATATTGATAAAGTTGTAGAATAAAAAACTGTATTTGTAAACCATACCTTTAAAAATTATTGTAATGAATTTAAACTGTTTTTTCATTTTTTGATAACAAATTGAATAAATTCTTTTGTTAATATTATTGAAAATGCAGGTTAGCAGTAATTTGTGTCTAGAAAGAGTTTAATTGCATATTTTTTTCGTTACGTTTTATTTAAATTAATTTTTTCATGGTGCAATAGTTATTTATTAATTATTTTCAAAGTTAACAAAAAAGATTGCGATCTATGAAAATAATTCTAACGAATTAAATTCTTTTTTCAATTTTTTTTGTAACAACTTTTATTATTTTTATCTGCAATATCAGTTGGAAAATGCATGACATTAATAATTCGCGTTAAAAAAAGTCTAATTGCATATTTTAAATAATATTTTAACTGTATACATTCATCTTGCTGAAATACAAAATTTTTGTCATAGTGCAACAATTTTTGTCAATTATTTTCAAAGTGAACAAGAAAGATTCCGATCTTGAAAAACAATGGTAATGAATTTAAACTGCTTTCAAGTTTTTTGATTACAATTAATACGTTATTTGATTAACATTATTAAAAATCCATGCTACCAATAATTTTCGTTAAAAAAAAGTTTGACTGCATATTTTACTCATTATCTCTCGTTTAAATTTAAAAAAATTGTATAGTATAACACTTATGTGTTAATCATTTTCAAAGTGAACAAAAGATTGCTATCTTTAAAAAAAATCGTAACGAATTAAAAAAAAGATATTTATAGAGTTTAAAACGACTCTTTATGCTTGTGTTTATCATAGAAAATTGTTATTATTGATATTCAATCATTAAATTTCAGAGAAAATCTGCAATATTGAGAATTGCTCAAACAAGCTCTCTATATTAGTCAGAATTTATACATATATACTCAAGAAAAATTAATAAATAATATAATGTAAAAGTCAATCGTTATAAACAATTTCGTATTCGATTTTTAATTGTAGACAGGGAATATATTTATTCGTTTATAACAATTAATTTAAAAATAATTTGAAACAAATGCCCCAAAGGAACATTCTTTCGAGGAAATTTTTGTTTTTTATTTAGTTCTGTCGGATGCAATATGATATTCAGGAAGATTTTGAGCTAACAATTAAATTAACAATTGTTGTAAAAAATTCAATAAATATGCAATTTTAAATGTATTTTACTTGAATGAGTGCTTTTTTGCTTCGTTTTTAAAGTACCTCAGCATTGATACCGAAAGAAGAAAGTTTGGCGAAAATTTAACAATTATTTTGTTAATAACAAATAGTACAAATAAAAGAATGGCACAAAAGATAATTTCAATGTGAAAAAAAAATTTTTCTCATTAAAGCTTCGTGCAAGTTAATTAATATTAATATTTGATGTACATGTTACATAGAAGTTATAATTTTTATGAGAAAATTAAAGTACTCCTGCCGGAAAGAAAAATGTGTAATTTATTAATTTTGTAAATTTATTTATAAAGTAGCTTAATATGATAGTTATTATGAATTATTAAATGTAATATCAGAATAAGTTGTAATTAATTAACATTTTATTTACCTTTGGTAACAAATTATGTTATAATACTTTAATACGCATCCTGAATAAAAATATTTTCCATTATGATTCATTTAGAAATTGTAATTCTCGCAATGTTAATATTATTTAATATTTTTTATCACGTAAAATTTCGAATAAAAAATAATATTAACTTGCATTCAAAACATCTGTCAAATAGATTTATTACATACAATTTTTGTCCGCTGAAAAATGTTTATTTCATTCATTTCGATAAATATTAATTGTTTTAACCAATAATTATTGTTAAAAATAAAAATCTGTAAAATTTTACTTTAACTTGTGAATAGTTATTTGAATTTAGTTGCAGTTTAAATTTTACTTCAAGTGAGGCTTGAATGAAAATTCATTCTTAAATTATAATTCTAAAAAATAAAGTCTCAACCGTTTCTTCTCCTGGTATTGACCTATTCCCCTGTTTTAGTTTATTTATTGCCTAATAATTGTATTGCCTAAAAGGGCGCAATAGGGCGTAATAGGGATTATTGAGATTATTGCACACAGATTTTTTACTAGTGAATTCCCCTCGTGTCGGTTAAAACTTTTAGAACTCTGTCAATGAATTAGTCGTATTAGATATATATCGAAAATATATTTCTGAATCTTTCAACTTTCTATTTCGGTGTTCTTCACGTAGAATTCTTTTAAATAAAATTCTTTTAGTTCAATGTTCTCAACTTTTTAGCAATGACCCATATAGTTTAATAATATTTGTTCTTTAAATCTTACATAGATTCCTTGACAATTTAAGTCGTACTTCGTACCTGATGTTATCGAGCAGCACAGTTTACCACACATAATGAATTTAAATGTTATCGATTACGCGGGTTCATTGCAAGCATGTTTCTGGGGCATAAAACCGAGAAGTTGCGGTCATGATTGTCGAGTCAATCCATTAACGAAGGCTAACTATTTGCCATTGAGAAATGGACTTGTACATTAAAAATGAATGACCTCAATTTTCCGTAACTTCCTAACGATTTCAAAGAAAGTTTTAACTATGCATTACTTAATATTATATATTTAAACCAATAAAATTACTATCATAGTGTTATTAATTATTATAGAAGTGTGTAATTACAAAATACGTAGAACATTAAAGTATTATTTACAAATTCAAACAGATTAGGTAAAAAACGTTTTGCCTTTGATGAGACAACTTACTTTCTTTGTGGCTAATTACTTTCCGGCTAACCATTCTTTCTGTCTCTGGTAACTCAATCTCAGAGTGATGTTCCAAGTAATAAGCTGCTGGATTGCCCTTTTTGTCACAGATACTTGCGTCGCAATCTGCTTCTATCAAAATGTCCCAGATTAATTCCGGTTCCCTGCAAGCTGCACAATAATGTAAGGCTGTCCTTCCTTCCTGTTAAGAAAAGAAAGCTTTAATTTCGGAATGTTCTTATGTGTTTTTTATGTTTTCATAAGTTATTTGCCGAATTTCACTTATCGCAAGATACTTATTGTTAGAAAAAAAGACACTTAAATATATTTATATATTTTTCTATCGTGACCTAAAAATCTATACATACTAAAATGTAAAGTATATCGGACAAGTTCATCTCATCTTATAGATTCTCATGCAGAAGGTACCATTTATTACTCATGGCAAATTATTAATGTAATGTGCAACTATACTTTTTATTTAAATAAATTTTGTGCTCTGGTTTCGTAATTACTTGCATATATATTAAAATATTTGAAAAATAAGAAATCTAGCTTTAAAAACAAGTTTCAAAACAATCCTCGCTCCGACTGAAAAAGGATAGCGAGCAGCAAACTATTACCAGCTGATGTAATTAGCAGTTCTAAATATACCTTTCTATACAAAAATAGTTGGAAAGATACGTTTAAGGAAAATGTTACAAAGGTCAGGCTACATAAATTTTTTATGAATGGGCATTAAATTATCGATATGATATACTTGGACTTGAACGCACCCCTAAGTGTTTGCGACAAGGTATTCGAGCTTCAAGTTGAATACTGATAAATATCGACGGATATCCGGCCTTTAGGGTACGAACTTCCCCCTTCTCCCTACTACGTTACACGATTCTTGGCACGAAGCTTTTGCTGCTGAAAGCTGAAGGGAAGAACAGGTGGTTTACACTTCGCAATTGCCGACGGCACGCGAATTTAAAATAGAGGATGAATACGATAAGGATCCCATTCCATTATTCACAAGATTTTGCAGAACGATGCAACTGTTTGCAGCAAATGAGACGCACAAGAAACACGTCAGATCAATTATTCTGAACTATACTTATATGTGCACATTGTACACATTGAGATTATTTCCGGAAAGAAAGTAAACGCGCAAATTCTAAATCAATCAAAACGTTACAAACTAAAATTTACGAAAATTTGTATTTTTTGTCGAACACTCTTTGAGAAAATAAACAAATCAATTTCTAATTATAAATCTTCTAGTTAAATTCTCGCATCTTATAAACATCTATAATCTAAATAATATTTTTTGAACAAATGACCATCATCAAACATTAGCTAGGATGTGTAAAATCGCCAGCTGGTAATTAATTATTATTTAGGAATGCATCAATTATACGCAAGTGCAAACAAATTAGTTTTAAGAGTATAGCTTTTCCTCTTAAGGAAAAAAGGGAAAAGGTTTTATAATTTTTAACGAAATAAATTCACCCTGTCCTTCTGATGAACAGTGGCAGGAAATTGTTGGGT
Organism: Belonocnema kinseyi; assembly: GCF_010883055.1. NCBI lineage: Eukaryota > Metazoa > Arthropoda > Insecta > Hymenoptera > Cynipidae > Belonocnema > Belonocnema kinseyi. The sequence continues at coordinate 39,994,724 of NC_046662.1, read as the reverse complement.
GAGCCACTCAACAATATCCTGATGATCATAGTAGACTGCTTTTTGGATTAAAGGTGTCCCTGTTGAATCTTTTGCTAAAGGCAATTTTTTCTTCGGCTCTTCCGATAACAACTTCTGACATTCTGATAACGAACCTCGAACAACTGCATCGTGTATTTGGGAGATCTTCGTCTGTTGAATTAAAAAATTTAATAAATATTACGCATTTATGGTTGATACATGTATTTTCTTAAGAACATTATCATTATAAAATAATGAATTGCAAACACTAAATTATTTTGAGGAACCGATAAACTTAAATTAGTGCAATGAATCACCATGTAAAGAAGAATTCAACGCTATTGAGTGAATAGGAAACAAATAATTGAAATATTTACTAAATAATTTGGCAATCCTTTGAGAAAAACTCTAGTTCTGAGATCAGGCGAGCGTTCGCCCAACAATCGTGATCCTCTTCCTTCCAAAACAACATGTTCGAGTTTTTCAATTTCTCCACGATAAAGCCACTGTTTTAATGTATTCGGGTTCATCTGCTAATCTAAAATTAGAAACAAAAATCCTTTTCATTATGATTTTTCTAAACACTTTCAATAATTTCCTAATTGTTTGAGATTTTTAAAACAAATTTTAGAGGCAGCTTTCAGTCCAAAGGCGTTAAAAGTCTAAAAGAATTTTGGAAAATTTGTTTTCAACAAATAAGAAGAAATGAGTGGTTGAAAACTTAAAAAATGACAAATAAATTTCTTAAGACCACCTTGCTACTTATGTTTAACTTGAAAGTGAAATTTATCAAAGTAAAATTGGTGGAAAAATTAAAAAATTATTTTTCGTTGTATTGTTTCTATAAAAACACTATATATTCCTTAGCATTAAAGTATGCAAGACTTTCCTCGCAACTATAATTTAGTAATTGGGCAAATCGTCGGTTGTACTTTGTGAATGGTGTCAATCGATATATATATATATATATATATATATATATATATATATATTCTTCTAGAGTGGTGTAAAAATAAAGAATAATCGCACTTCAGTTATTGCTGATCAAAACAATAAAATTAAAAATGATAAAAATGTAAAGAAAAATATAATTACTACTATTGAATCCTCAAATTTCAATTTTAACAGAAATATTCACTCTTTCCTCCTAAATGTGTATTGAATTTTGAAAGGAATACAATTTTGAAATTTTTAATTTAATCATTGATACTTACAAATTTAAATTATTATTGCATAAGGCCGGCACTGATAAATTACTAAAAGTATAGGGAATTACTTCTAAAAGGAAATTGTTAGTCAACATTTATAATTTTAACTTTTTTTTTGCAATTACGCAAAATTAAGTCCAAACTTAAAAAAAGTTTATAATTTGTATATATAAAGTGAGAATAAAAATATATTCAAGAGGTACCTGTTTATGTTGAGTTACGACATTTGGCAAACGGATGAGTTAAAAAAAACACGAAATTATATAAAATACGAAAAAATATTGACTATTGCCGTAGGATAAATATAGAATGTTCACGTACGGATGTTTCACGTCAAATGAAAGAGACGTTCGGCGTCACGACGCCACCTACTCTATATCACATCTTTCTTTGTAAAGCAGTTCGAAAGAAAGAATGCCTATCACTATATATAGGAAAATTCCTACGCAAATAAATCAATAGTTTTTTAATTTATAAAAATTGGTACAACGAAGAAAATCTATACGTGAAAAATAATAGTTTATTCGGCGAATTGTACTATTTTAGAAAATAAGTAAAATCTCTAATATAAAAATAATAATTTCAAAATTTCATATGTCAATATTAGTCATATAAACTTTTTTTTAATCTTGAAGGTTATAGAACTGCTAAAATGGGTATCGGCTATTAGAACGGCTATAGAGTTCCGGTTTTGAGGAATCAATATATCGGCAAATCATTATGAGATATTAGGTATTTTAAATTTAAGTATACTTAAATTTAAATTTTCCTGCTAATAACGAGTCAATAGAGTATGGATTTCACGGAAAAATGTACATATTCAAAGTATTTATTTATCAATAATAAAACTCATTTAGTGATGATAAAATTAATG